>NW_027554358.1:0-60670 GCF_965152235.1 Eretmochelys imbricata | reverse complement strand
CCCCATGAGCTGCGGCATGCACTATGGAAGTTCCTAGAACACATCCACGGCGCCCGCAATAGGGTACAGATGGCTCTTCAGCTATGGGGGGACTTTGATCAAATCCTCCAGGCCACAAGAGCCCTTATACAGGAGGGCAGGGGCAAGGAAGGCGCGGTGCTGCGGCCTACGAGCGAGCCCGTGGCTTCCGACACGATCTACTCATCCACGGGATGGGTCACGGGTTGCGCAGCAACCCGCCAGGGGCCCTGAACACCCCCGCCAACAAGAAACCCCCACCCCCCCCAGCCCTCCGCATGACGCCTCTTATTATTGCAATCCTGAATACCAGGGGCTGTAGGATGGCTCTCCGCAGGTCCCAGGTGCTCTCTTACCTTCGGGAAGGGGGGTACTCAGTAGTTTTCCTGCAGGAGACCCATACGGACCCGACCGCCGAGGACAGGTGGCGGCTGGAGTGGGGGGACAGGGTATACTTTAGCCACTTCACGACTTGGCAAGCTGGAGTGGCGACCCTGTTCTCCCCCAACCTACGGCCCAAGGTGCTAGGGGTCACTGAGGCCATGCCGGACCACCTGCTGCACCTTCGAGTCCGTATGGAGGGGCTTGTGGTCAATCTTGTTAACATCTATGCCCCACAAATGAGCTCCGGGCGGCCACAATTCTATCAACGGGTGTCCGACTTTCTCGGCACCCTGGATTCGCACGAGTGCCTGGTCCTGGGAGGGGACTTTAACACCACCCTCGAGGAATGGGACCGCTCAGGGGCCGAGCCGAGCCCGGCCGCCGCGAATATTCTCTGAGGGATAGTTGAACATCACTCCCTAGTGGACGTCTGGCGTGACCATCACCCAGATGACACTTCCACGTTCACCTTTGTCTGGGTGGAGGCCCATCGGTCACACCACTCTCGATTGGACCGTATTTATTTATCCCATTTCCATCTTTCACAGGCCCACTCCTCCGCCATTCGGCCGGCCCCATTCTCCGATCATCATTTAGTCACCGTAACGGTCTCCCTCCGTGTCGAGATACCGGAGCCGGCCTATTGGCACTTTAACAACAGCCTGTTGGAGGACGAGAGCTTCATAACGTCCTTCCGGGAGTTTTGGCTGGCCTGGCGAGAACAGTGGCGTGCCTTTCCCTCGGTGTGGCAATGGTGGGATCTCGGGAAGGTGCGCGCCAAGCTCTTCTGCCGTGACTACACTCGGGGCACCAGCCAACGGCGAAATGCGGCAATAGAGCAGTTGGAAGGGGAGGTCTTAGAGATGGAGAGGCGCCTGGCCGCCAACCCCGAGGACCCGTCCCTCTGCGGAGCGTGCCGGGAGAAGCAGGAGGAGCTCCGGGCCCTTGAGGACCACCGGGCCCGAGGTGCCTTCATTCGGTCCCGCATCCGCCTCCTTCGGGAGATGGACCGCAGCTCCCGCTTCTTCTATGCCCTGGAGAAAACGAGGGGGGCCAAGAAACACGTCACCTGCCTTCTTGCGGAAGACGGCACCCCCCTCACGGATCCGGAGGAGATGTGTGGGAGGGCCCGTGACTTCTACACAAGCCTTTTCTCCCCAGATCTGACCGATCCTGGTGCTTGCGGGGTGCTCTGGGAGGAACTCCACATGGTCAGCGTGGGCGACCGAGACCGACTAGAGCTGCCTCTCACCCTGGCCGAGTTCTCGGAAGCCCTCCGTCGCATGCCCACCAATAAATCTCTGGGCATCGACGGGCTGACTGTGAAGTTTTACCGCGCGTTCTGGGACATCCTCGGCCCAGACCTAGCCACCGTCTGGGCTGAGTCCTTGCAGAGCGGGGTCCTCCCTCTGTCGTGGAGGCGAGCGGTGCTCGCCTCACTGCCGAAGAAGGGGGACCTCCGCGATTTACGAAACTGGCGTCCTGTCTCACTCCTTAGCATGGATTACAAAATCGTAGCGAAAGCAATCTCGCTGTGGCTAGGGTCCATGATGGCGGATGTGATCCACCCAGACCAGACCTATACTGTCCCAGGTCGCTGCATTTTTGACAACCTATTTCTAGTCCGAGACCTTTTGGAACTCGGGCGGAGAGATGGTCTGTCGTTCGCCCTCCTGTCTCTTGATGAGGAGAAGGCGTTCGATAGAGTAGACCATGGGTACCTCCTGAGCACTCTGCAGGCGTTTGGATTCGGACCTCAGTTTGTGAGTTTTCTCCAGGTGCTGTATGCCTCCGCGGAGTGTTTGGTTAGACTCAACTGGACCCTGACTGAACCGGTCAGCTTCGGGCGAGGAGTGCGGCAGGGGTGCCCCCTCTCAGGCCAGTTGTATGCTCTGGCGATCGAGCCCTTCCTCTGTCTCCTCCGCAGGAGGGTGACAGGGTTGGTGCTGTGGGAGCCGGAGCTGCGGCTGGTCCTGTCAGCATACGCCGATGACGTACTCCTCGTGGTCCAGGACCCGGGCAACTTGGCGCGAGTGGAGGCATGCCAGGCCATCTATTCGGCAGCCTCCTCCGCCCGAGTCAACTGGGTCAAGAGCTCTGGCTTGGCGGTGGGGGACTGGCGGCAGGTAAGCTCCCTCCCACCCACGCTTCAGACCATCCGGTGGAGTGCGGGTCCACTGCTCTATCTCGGTGTTTACCTTTCTGCCACGCACCCTTCCCCGCCGGAGAACTGGCAAAATTTAGACGGCGGGGTGATAGAGCAGATCAGGAAATGGACAAGGCTACTCCGATGTCTCTCCCTCCGAGGGAGAGCACTGGTGCTTAACCAACTAGTCCTGTCCACGCTCTGGTACTGGCTCAACACCCTGGACCCGGCCCCGGGTTTCCTGACCCACCTCCGGAGATTGATTCTAGAGTTCTTCTGGTCAGGAATGCACTGGGCCCCTGTTGGAGTTCTTCATCTACCCCTGAAGGAAGGAGGGCAGGGCCTGAAGTGTCTGTACACTCAGGTCCGCATTTTCCGCCTCCAGGCCCTGCAGAGGCTCTTTTATAGTGCAAGTAGTTCGACATGGAGCATATTGGCGCACACCTTCCTGCTCTGCTTCCAAGGGCTCCGATACGACCGGCATCTCTTTTGATCTTTGTCCAAGGGGTTTTCCGCAAGACCTCTCCGGGCTGCCGGTCTTCTACCAGGACCTCCTCCGGACCTGGAAACTGTTTCAAAGAACCAGGTCCGTGGCGGCCACCGTGGGAGCAGATCTCCTCACGAAGCCCCTGCTACACAACCCCCAGCTCCTTGTGCAGGTGGCAGAGTCCCGCTCGGTGCGCCAGAGGTTGGTCCTGGCGGAAGTCACGAGGGTCGGAGACCTCCTGGACTACGACCGGAGAGACTGGCTGGATCCCCTGACGCTTGCTCGGCGCATGGGGCTCTCCAGCCCCCGTACCCCCCGGTGCGTACTTCAGGAGGTGAAGGCCACCTTGACCCCCGCTGCTCGGGCTTATGTCAACCGAGCCTTGCGCGAGGGCGCACCCCGCCCATCCTCTGCCCCAGGCCCGCCAGACCTTTCCATTGGGCCCCTACCCCGTAGATCCCAACAAACCCCTCATCCTTTCACTGCAAGCCGGCTGCATGAACTGCAGCCGGTCAGTTTTCAAATTGCACCACGGAAATATTTATACACACTCACACTTCACACCCTTCACGCCCACACCCTGGTGTCCTGCCCCGATACAAAGTGGCGGGACCTCCTGCCACCTTTGTAGGGTGAGCAACCTCGATGGTCCATCCTGTATTCCACCTTGGTCCTGAGGCCCGTGGGGGACATCAGTTGGCGGCTCCTTCACGGAGCTGTGAGCACGGGTGTGTTTCTGACACGGTTTACCCCCATCCCGGATACTTGCCCTTTTTTTAATGTGAGGGAAACCCTGGCGCACATATATTTAGAGTGTGCCAGATTGCAGCCCCTTTTCCAGCTCCTCACAAATATTCTTTGGCGCTTCTGGCTTCATTTCTCCCCTCACCTTTTTATCTATACACTTCCCATCCGTGGCCACACAAAGTCGCGGGATCTCCTGGTTAACCTCCTAGCCTTGACTAAAACAGCCATTTATAAAACCAGAGAGAGGAGGTTGGCCCATGAAACGTCCTGCGATTGTGGGGCCTTTTTCCGATCCTCAGTACATTCACGTATCCGGGCGGAGTTCCTCTCGGCAGCGTCCACCGACTCCCTTGATGCCTTCGAGGAGCGGTGGGCGCTGTCCGGGGTTCTCTGCTTGGTGACCCCGTCCGGTTCCCTCCGTCTGACCCTTTGATTGAGGGGAAGAGCGAAAGACGCCAGCCCCAGCCATTGCCGCTGTGGATACCATCATTACTGTCATCTAGGAGGGGTCCTATAATACATGGGTGTCTACCACCCCCACCCCCAAACCGCCCACCCCGCAGCCGTGCCCATCTTGCCGGGCACTCTCAGGAGAGGGATAATCGGTGACACTGGGCATGGCACTAGGTAACTCGAGGGGGTGGAAGACCACGAGTGTCGAGGAAGCCCCCCCGCTCTAGGCCACCAGGTAACTAAGGAGGGTGGAAGACCACGAGTGTCGAGGAAGCCCCCCGGCTCTGGGCCCAGGCTAGCCTTAACACTTCTCCCTCCTGAAAGCTGCTGTGTTATACCTTCTGTTTGCGTTGTTTTGTTGCATAGTTGTTTTGTTTCTTTGGTAATTCTTTGCAAGTGTTACACAATAAAATTCTTTTCTGTTTCAAAAAAACCTTCCCTGTTGGGAAACGGGACCTCCCTCGCTTGCTCCTCAGCTATCTGCTTTCCATTCTTTCCTAAAGCCCCCTGGCCTGGATTTTTCTTACTTTTCGCCCCTGCCTTAGTTCCCCCCCCCCAACCCCTCCCCCCCGCCCCCGTCCGGGCCAGACGCTTTTTTGTTTTGTTTTGTTTTTCTGCCGTTTTTCTTTGCTGCCGTTGAGTGCTGGTCGGCTGCCAACTTGCTGCCAGTACCCCCCCCCCTCACGCCTGCTCCCGGGCGCAGCTATTTGCCTCAGCTGAAACCCCCGGAGGAGGGGGAGAAGATTGCCAACCTGCTATCCGGAGGAGGGAGTGGAAGCCCCCAGACCCAGCCGTTTTGCTGTCAGCTTATCTTTGCAATATTCTCGGCCTGCTGGAAGCCTTGGAACACAGCCAACACAGCTGGAGAAGAAAATAGAAGACAGACAAATCACCCAGGGAAGCTACAAATCATCGTGGAGGGGGCCGTAAGACTGAGTAACTTTTTGAATTATACTCTCGTTGCGGGGAGTCTGACTGTGGTTTAATTGTGTTTGTGGCGGCACAGGGGGTGTGGCACGGAGCTGCCCCCCGATTTATCGGTGCCCCCCCAACATTATTACAACTGTCATGGCCCCCCGCCATCTGTCCCTGCTGGCAACCTGCCATCTGCCTTCGGATCCAGCTGTTTGCCTTGAACTTTGCCTTTCAGACCGGACATAACAGCCGACAAAATGAGACTCTTTGGACAAATGTGCATGGGTCCACACACACACCCCGGACTGTTTATCCCACAGCTTGCCCCTATCACCGGACCCTGATTCCTCTTTTTTCCCCGTTCCAGTCCAACCCATTTGGTACCCCCCCCACCTGCAGCCCAGCAGGGAGGAGCGGTTAATCTGCTTCCCCCTCCCCCCTCCTCCTTCTAGTGTCTCCCCATCTCTCCCTGCTCACAATGGTGGGGAATGAGACAGGCGAGGCCCCTCCACCAATATCAGTTGTTCCTCCCCCACCTGCCCCCCTGCACAACCCCTAAGCCCTCCCCCTCACCACTGCTGTCAAAACATCTGCCCCTGCCCCCGCTGGGGCATCGGCAGCAGGAGGCATCGGGATGATTACTGCCGCTGCTACATCCACTCCCTCCCCCCGATTCTAGGAACCCCCCCCCGCAGTTGGCCGGAAAGGCCAGGGTGTGAAGAAAGGAAAGGGCCACGCTAAAACCACCAGGCCCTCCATGGCAGGGGCTGCCCCCACCGCTGTGGCCTCGTCATCGACCATGGCGTCCCTCCCCGCTGTTCCCTCCACCAGCTCTGCGAGCGTCCCTCCGCCGGCCCCCAGGATGTATGCCCGGGCGGTGGCAGCCCAGCCCGCCTGCCGCCTCGTCACCTCGCCCACCCACCGCCTCTGCTACCATCAATAGCGGCCGGGGCCCCTTTCCCACCATGTCCAGGAAGCATGGCGTCCGTTGCCTCCTGGTGCCCACCTCGCCCCACGTGGAGACATACATGCAGGCATTGGCAAGGGTGGTAGGACCCACGGCTATCGTGGCAGCCTCCAAAATGTACGGAAAGGTCGTCTTTTTCTTAGCATCGGAGGCTGCCACCCAGGAGGCGGTGGAGAAGGGCCTGGCGGTGGGGGGGGGGGTGTTTTTTTGCCCCTGGAGCCGCTAGAGGACCTGGATATTCGCCTAGTCCTCACCTCCGTCCCTCCCTTTCTACCCAATGCCGCCCTGTTACCCACTCTCTCCACCCTGGGGAAACTTGTTTCTGTCATCAGCCCTCTCCCATTGGGCTGCAAGGACCCCACCCTCCGTCACATCCTCTTGTTCCGCCGGCAAGTGCAGTTTCTACCGCCCGCCGGCGGCGCGTGCCAGAGAGGCACTCGAGGGGTCCTTCCTAGTCCCCTACCAGGGAGCCCGCTATCGGGTCTTTTACTCCACGGGAGAAGCCTGGTGCTACCTCTGCCGCTCAGCGGGGCATGTCCGAAGAGACTGCCCTTTGACCCAGAGGGGAGGGGCACCCGAGACCCCCGAGACCCGACAGGATGTCGGCTCCGTCGTTGCCGACGCCCCTGGCTGCCCGGCACCTGAAACCACCTCTCCTCCTGCTCGATCCACCGCTGCTCCCATCTGGGCCCAAGAGACACCTCCCCTACAACGCCCAGATGAGCAAGGGAGTCCCACCCTTGCTATCCACAATCCAGCAGAGCTTATGGAGGAGGGTGCAGCAAAGTCATTACCGGGTATAGGAGAGGGCCCACCCCAAGGAGAACCCTCCGCCCCTCATGCTGCCCACCGTTACGCCCCCGAACCCCTGAACCATCGACTCTGCCCCCCGGCATGACCCCTGCTAACCAACCCCCAGACGGTGCTATAGAGGGCTGGACCCTAGTCCAGGGGAAGCGAGGCAAGCGGAAGGCTCGAACTCCGCTGCACCCATCCGATGCGGAGACCCCCCGGAAGACCAGGAAAGGAGGCACTGATACTGAGCCTTCCGCTATGCCCACGAGTGAGATCCATCCGCCGGTGTCGGGAGGGGAAGACAGAAGAGCATTGGAAGGTAGAATCTCCCCTCCACGGAAGACCCTCCCCTTCGAGACCCCTGAGGAAGCCCCTTCTGCCCGGATACCACCCAAACCCCCCGCGAACCCCGAAGCGACCGTCGAGGCGGGCCCCAGAGGAGAGGCCCCCGGGGTAGCAGAAGACGACCTCTCCTCCATGTATGAGGAGATTGAGGCCCTAGATTTGGCCCCGGTCACCCAGGGAGAGGATGATCTACTGCTGGCTGGCCTCGATCTGGGCAACCTCACCCCAGTCCCCCTTTCCCCATGCTCCCTCCCCCGAACCGCCTTCCCGGTCCACCACCTGATGCCATGGCCGCCAAATCCACCACAGAGCCTGCGCCTAGCATCACTGGGAGCCCCCTCCCACACACCTCAACCCTCGAATCTGCTTAGGAGGAACCATCTTTCAGCTGCTTGCCTCCCGAAGCCCAGAGCCTTGCCTTTGCCCCCGCCCCCACCCCTGTCCCTGCCCAATCCACCTCCTCCTGCAATGCTATTGCCGCCCCTGGGGTTATTTCTTTTCCGTTTTTTGCGGATTCCCCCCAGGGAGCAGCCTTTGCATTTTCCTGCCACGACCCATTAGGAGCTGCAATTTTCCCTCCGCCATCCCCTTCTACCCCAAGGCATGAGATGGACCTAATAACTTTAGCCTGTCAGACGCCCCGTCAGTGGTCCGCACCCTGCCTGCTCGCCTCAGTGGACCATGAGGCTGCGTCAAGAGCCCCACCAGGGAATAACCCAGAAATTGCAACCCCACCCCACCATGAGCTGCAAAATGCATTGCGGAAGTTTTTAGAAGACATCCGTGGCTCCTGCAACAGGGTACAGCTGGGTCTCCAGCTATGGGGGGACTTTGATCAACTCCTCCAGGCCACAAGGGCCCTTATAAAGGAGGGTAGAGGGCAAGGAAAGCACGGTGCTGTGGCCTATGGGTGGGCCCGCGGATTCCGTAATGATTTACTCACTTACGGGATGGGTCACGGATTGCTGTGCGACCCGCCGGGGGCCGCGAACACCCCCGTCAATAAGGAACCCCCACCACCCCAGCCCTCCACATGACGCCTCTCTTTATCGGAACTTTGAACACCAGGGGTTGTAGGATGGCTCTCCGCTGGTCCCAGGTGCTCTCTTACCTTTGGGAAGGGGGGTACTCTGTTGTTTTCCTGCAGGAGAGCCATACGGATCCGACCGCCGAAGACAGCTGGCGGCTGGAGTGGGGGGACGGGGTCTACTTTAGCCACTTCACGATTCGGCAAGCTGGAGTGGCGACCCTTTTCTCCCCCAACCTACAGCCCGAGGTGCTAGGGGTCACTGAGGCTGTGCCGGGCCACCTGCTGCATCTCCGAGTCCGTATGGAGGGGCTCATGGTCACCTTTGTTAATATCTATGCCCCGACAACGAGCCTGAAGCGGCCACAATTCTATCAGCGGGTGTCTGACTTCCTCGGCACCCTAGATTCTCACAAGTGCCTGGTCCTGGGAGGGGACCTTAACACCACCCTCGAGGAACGGGACCACTCAGGGGCCGAGCTGAGCCCGGCCGCTGCGAACATTCTCCGAGAAATAGTCGAACATCACTCCCTAGTAGACGTCTGGCGTGACCACCACCCAGATGACACTTCCACGTTCACCTTTGTCCAGGTGGAGGCCCATCGGTCACATCACTCTCGATTGGACCATATTTATTTATCCTGTTTCCATCTTTCACAGGCCCACTCCTCCACCATTCGGCCGGCCCCATTTTCCGACCATCATCTAGCCACCATTACAGCCTCCCTCCGTGCAGAGAGGCCAGGGCCAACCTATTGGCACTTTAACAACAGCCTGTTGGAGGACGAGAGCTTCGTGACGTCCTTCCGGGAGTTTTGGCTGGCCTGGCGAGAGCAGTGGCGTGCCTTTCCCTCGGCGCGGCGATGGTGGGATCTAGGGAAGGTGCGCGCCAAGCTCTTCTGCCGTGACTGCACTCGGGGCACCAGCTGACGGAGAAATGCGGTGATAGAGCAGTTGGAAAGGGAGGTCTTAGAGATGGAGAGACATCTGGCCTCCAGCCCCGAGGACCCGCTCCTCTGAGGAGTGTGCCGGGAGAAGCGGGAGGAGCTCTGGGCCCTCGTGGACCATCAGGCCCGAGGTGCCTTTGTTCGATCCCGCATCCGCCTCCTTCAGGAGATGGATCATGGCTCCCGTTTCTTCTATGTCCTGAAGAAAACGAGGGGGTCAAGAAACACGTCACCTGCCTTCTAGCAGAAGACGGCACCCCCCTCACGGATTCTGTGGAGATGTGTGGAGGGCCCGTGACTTCTACACAAGTCTTTTCTCCCCGGATCCGACCGATACTGGCGCTTGCAGGGTGCTCTGGGAGGAAGTCCCTACAGTCAGCATGGGCGACCGAGACCAACAAGAGCTGCCTCTCACCCTGGCCAAGTTCTCGGAAGCTCTCCGTTGCATGCCCACCAATAAATCTCCGGACATGGATGGGCTAACCGTAGAGTTCCACCGCGTGTTCTGGGACATCCTTGGCCCAGACCTAGCCACCGTCTGGGCCGAGTCTTTGCAGGGCGGGGTCCTCCCTCTTTCGTGCACACGAGCAGTGCTCGCCTTGTTGCCGAAGAAGGGGGACCTCTGCGATTTACAAAATTGGCATCCCATCTCGCTTCTTAGCACGGACTACAAAATCGTAGCGAAAGCAATCTCTCTGCGGCTAGGGTCCGTGATGGCGGACGTGATCCACCCAGACCAGACCTATACTGTCCCGGGTCGTAGCATTTTTGACAACCTATTTCTAGTCTGAGACCTTTTGGAACTCGGGCGTAGAGAAGGTCTGTCGTTTGCCCTCCTGTCCCTAGATCAGGAGAAGATGTTAGATAGGGTGGACCACGGGTACCTCCTGAGCACTCTGCGGGAGTTTGGCTTCGGACCCCAGTTTGTGGGTTTTCTCCGTGTGCTGTACGCTTCCGCAGAATGTCTGGTTATGATCAACTGGACCCTGACTGAACCGGTCAGCTTTGGGCGAGGAGTATGGCAGGGGTGCCCCCTCTTGGGCCAGAAGTACGCTCTGGTGATCGAGCCCTTCCTCCGTCTCCTCAGCAGGAGGTTGACAGGGTTGGTGCTGCGGGAGCTGGAGCTGCAGCTGGTCCTGTTGGCGTACACTGATGATGTGCTCCTCATGATTCAGGACCCCGGTGACTTGGCGCGGGTGGAGACTTGCCAGGCCATCTATTCAGCAGCCTCCTCCACCCGGGTCAACTGGGTCAAGAGCTCTGGCTTGGCGGTAGGAGACTGGCGGCAGGCGAGCTCCCTCCCACCCACGCTTCAGACCATCCGGTGGAGCGCGGGTCCGCTGCTCTACCTCGGCATTTACCTTTCTGCCACACATCCCTCTCCACCGGAGAACTGGGAAAATTTTGAGGGTGGGGTGATAGAGCGGCTCCGGAAATGGACGGGACTACTCCGATGTCTCTCTCTCCGAGGGAGAGTGCTGGTGCCTAATCAGCTAGTCCTGTCCATGCTCTGGTACCGGCTCAACACCCTGGTCCAGGCGCCGGGTTTCCTGACCAACCTCCAGACATCGATTCTGGGGTTCTTTCGGTCAGGAATGCACTGGGCCCCTGTAGGGGTTCTTCATCTACCCCTGAAGGAAGGAGGACAGGGCCTGAAGTGTCTATACACTAAAGTCCGTGTCTTCCGCCTTCGGGCCCTACAGAGGCTCCTTTATGGTGCAGGCAGTTCGGCATGGAGCACACTGGCGCATGCCATCCTGTGCCGCATGCGAGGGCTCCGATATGACCGGCGGCCCTTTTATCTCCGTCCGGGAGGTCTTCTGCGAGACCTCTCCAGGCTACTGGTCTTCTACCAGGACCTCCTCTGGACTTGGAAACTATTTTTAAAGACCAGGTCCGTGGCGGCCACCGAGGGGGTAGATCTCCTCGTGGAGCCCCTGCTACACAACCCCCACCTCTGTGTGCAGGTGGCAGAGTCCCGCTCGGTGCACCAGAGCTTGATCCTGGCAGAAGTCACGAGAGTCGGAGATCTCCTGGACTACGACCGGGGAGACTGGCTGGATCTCCTGATGCTTGCCCGGCGCATGGGGCTCTCCAGACCTCGTACCCTCCGGCGCGCACTTCAGGAGGTGAAGGCCACTTTGCCGCCCGCTGCTCAAGCTTACCTCGACCGGGTCCTGCTCGAGGGCATGCCCCACCCACCCTCTACCCCAGGCCCGCTGGACCTTTTAATTGGACCCCTGCCCCATAGACCCAATTGACCCCCTCACACCTTCACTGTGATCCGGCTGCATGAACTGCAGCCAGTACACTTCCAAACCACGCCAAGGAAACATCTATACACGCTTGTGCTCCACACCCTTCACGCCATCACCCTAGTGTCCCGCCCCGACACAAAGTGGTGAGACCTTCTGCCACCTTTGAAGGGTGAACAGCCTCGGTGGGCCAGCCTATATTCCACCTTGGTTCCGAGGCCCATCAGGGACATCAGTTGGCGGCTCCTTCACGGAGCTGTGAGCACGGGCACATACTTGGCGCAGTTCAACACCATCCCAGATACTTGTCCCTTTTGTGGTGTGAGGGAAACCCTGGCGCACGTGTATTTGGAGTGCGCCAGGCTGCAGCTCCTGTTCCGGCTCCTCACAAATCTCCTACTACATTTTTGGTTGCATTTTTCCCCTCACCTTTTTTATTTTTGCACTCCCCATCCGTGGCCTCACAAAGTCGCGGAATCTCCTAGTTAACCTCCTCCTGGCCCTGGCCCATCTATAAAACCAGAGAAAGGAGTTTGGCTGATGGAGTTTCCTGTGACTGTGGGGCCATTTTCCGATCCTCGGTCTGTTCACGTATCCGGGCAGAGTTCCTCTGGGCGGCGTCCAACGACTCCTTTGATGCTTTTGAGGAGCGGTGGGCGCTGTCCGAGGTTCTCTGCTTGGTGTCCCCATCCGGGTCCCTTTGTCTGACCCTTTGATTGGGGGAGAGAATAAGGGACCCCAGCCCCAGCCATTGCTGCTGCGGACACCACCACCTTAGAGGGGTCCTTTCACACATGGATGCACGTGCCCCCTCCCCGGATTGTCCACCCCACAGCCTGCCCCTTTTGTTGGGTTCTTTCAGAGGAGGGAATTGTTGGTGACACTGGGTGTGGCGCCAGGTAACTTGAGGGGTTGGCAGACCTTGAGAGTCAATGAAGCCCCCTTGCTCTGGACCACCAGGTAACTCGGAAAGGTGGAAGACCATGAGAGTGGAGGAAGCCCCCCGCTCTGGGCCTAGGCAAGCTTGAACACGTCCCTTCTCCTGAGGAAGCTAATGAGAAAAGAATTGTGACTGGTTGCTGTGTTACACATTGCATATGCTGCTGTTTTTACTTTGTAAGTGTGTTATGCAAATAAAAACATCCTTTTTGCTTCAAAAAAAAATTACTCTCCTATAGCCATCTGGCCCAACCCTGTCACTATATATATATATACAGGAGAATAGTGACTAGCAATAGGGCGGTGATTTTACCCCTGTACAGCATTGGTCAGACCGATATTGGACTATTGCATCGAGTTCTGGTGTACACATTGTAAAAAGGATGGTGCAAATTCAAAAAGGATGGTGAAAAACAGAGAAGGGCTACAAACATTATTCAGGAGCTGAAAAAATGTCTTATAGAGAGACAGAACAGCTCAACCTGGTCAGTGTATCAAAAAGAAGATCAAGAGGTGGGTGCGTCCGTGCAAACAAGATCAGCTTCTGAAGTCTTTTTCCACAGCTCACCACTAGATGTCAAGGGAGAGCTCATTCAGACTCTGCTTACACAGGTGAGACTTTGGTGGCCAGTGATATATGTACAGGGGTTAGACCGGATTATTTAGTCATTCCAACTCACCTTAAAATCTGTGGATCCATGTCAGTGGTGGGCAACCTGTGTCTTGCGGGAGGCCTGCGGCCCATCAAGGTAATCCACTGGCAGGCCGCGAGACAGTTTGTTTACATTCACCATCCGCAGGCATGGCCGCCCGCAGCTCCCAGTGGCTGCAGTTCACTGCTCTTGGCCAATAGGAGCTGAATGAAGTGGTGGACAGCTTGTCCCTGCAGCCCGTGCCACTTCCCTCAGCTCTCATTGGCCATGAACAGTGAACTGTGTCAAAGGGAATGGCAAAGTCTACATCTTCCTTTTCAGCTTACTTCTGTACCTTTTAAATTACAAACTTTACATAACATAGTTTTGGGAACACACTGATTTCCTGTATTCTTTTACGATTTAACCCCAAAAGATTATGGAATTTTATCACGAAATGTAAATTTGGGAAAGTCAAAGTGTTTGTGAAAATTTTCTTTCTTTCTTTTTTTTTGTTAAAACTGTCTCTTGGGTCAGTGGACCCTGGTCCAAGGACTTTCGGGCCAGACTGAAAACTGGGCAACTGAAGGGAATTGGATAGATAAATTTTCTCTCTCTCCCAGCAGCAAGGTGAGCAAAGCCAGTGTCACATAAGCTGGCAGGGACCATGTCCAGGTACATCTCCAAAACCTTGAAGACAGCATGGCCTGAGGCTCAGTAGGACTGACACTCTGTAGACCTGAGTCTAAGAAAAGAAAAGGGACGGACACCGAACAACAAATCAGCACAACCCACCCCTTTTCACTCTAGGGTTTTCAAAAACCAAAAAGTTCCTCAATGTTATTGTTTTGGGTTTAGATTTCCATTGAAAAACAAAAAGTGTTTATGAGAAATTAAAAAAACACATACACACAGAAATTTGATGTTTTCTGACATGCACTCCTTCATAGGAAGTAAGGTCTTCCCATTTTCCTAAGAAGACTGCTATAGTCTCTAAGGTCTATAGCCATCATTAGTGACTCTTCTGAAGACAGGCTCTGTCAGCGGGTGATTCCACCATCATGGCACATGCTTCACTTCACCATGTCTCTGCCGGCTGCGGGAGGTGGGAGCATGGTTGTGGAGAAAAGCTTGAAAACAGAGGGCCCCCTAAAGGCTCTAACACAGAAGGCAAAAGACCACAATCCATACGTATTGCTTTAAAACAGTGCATGATTTTTAAGCCAGTCTCATGATTCTGGGACCTGATTCCTGATGTTTCAACTATTGAAGTTGGCAAGAGATTCACCAGTCCCAGACAGGCTTGAGCTGCACATCATGTCCACAGGGGTTGTCCTACTAGAGCAGCTGCAAACCACATTGTGTTCCCAGGGGTTCCTGTAGGCCTCTGAGGCCTGTTTCTACCTTCTCTTGTGCAGCAACTGCATGCTAGGGACAGTGTTCTCTACCTGCAGCAGACAGAACAGCTAAAAGCTGAGAGATGGTTACAACCCTGTGTGAGAGGTTTCGAGCCATTGGAAGTCTGATTGCTTTGTCTTCGTGGAGAAATCAGGCATCTGGACTGGTCCAGAAGATCAAAGAGGGAATCTGCATATTGACGGCTTTCATCACACCTAGAAGGTTTGGGAGGCTTTTGTTTCAATGAAGCACTGCTCAGCAAATCATCTGCCTCTGAGCACTTCAAAGGGAAAACGTCATAAGGGGTAAAGAGGTCCTCTGCCAAATGAATGATATTCCCATACACAGGTCAATGCAGAGCCAACATGACCAATGTCTCTTCACAGTAGTAAAGGGATTAGAGAAGTTAGGCCTAAAATTAATCAATAAGGGTGAGGTCTCAGAGAACAGGTCAAATCATTGAGGGACAGAGGTCAGAGCAGACCCAGGAAATGTTCAAGCCATAACCCAGATGAGTGAGGCTCAGAATATCAGTGAAGTATATATATGCATATGAACCTCCTGGGGAAATGTCCATGCTGCCTGGAGGAGAAGTCAAAACCAGCTCCCCACTCCATATATTTCAACCTGGCACATGGGGTTGCAGCACCACTCAGGGTCTGGCCCTGCTGCTCCTCCATAATTATGGAGGGGAGGATGAGCCAAACCTGACAGATCAAGCAACGCCATGTGCCAGCTCACAACACCCAGAGCAGGGAGCCGAGCCCAGCCCCATGGAACAGCAGCTGCTGCTGGTGGGTGCGTGAGGTGCTGGCTCACTCTCCAACCCTGGGGCTCCCCTATGCACCGGGCCAGGATTCAGTATTGTGATGCTGGGGTGGAGGGTGCAGATAGGTCACGGTGGGTCACAAGAAAAGTAAAATGCTGTTACCGGGTAGTCTTAGGAAAAAGTGGGGGAACCGCTGCTCTAATCTACCTAGCTCGGGTACCAGAGCAGTGAAGCTACATCAGCAGAAGCTTCAACACAGGCTAGTCCCAGGCTAGCAGAGGGTTCTGGATGGGCTTGTGCAGAGCTGATGAAGCACATGGTGCTGTGGCTTCACTACTCTGATACCGGAGCTCGCTAGATTAAAGCTAGAGCCAGTGTGTCAGCTCAAGCTGTGATCACACCCTGCGATTATGGTGTAGACGTACTCTCCAAAGTGAAAGAAAAACCAAAGGCAGATGAATTGCTAAGTTATGACCCACTGCAAAGAGGTCTGGACAAAAGGGCAACATCGGACTTCTCCAGGAAGCTGCACTGGGTGGTTTCAGGTGATCTTAGCCTAGACCCCAGGCTGTTTTTGAAGGGGTCCAGAATAGTCATCCCCAGAAAAACTGCACAGGGGCCACCAAGCCAGCCCCAAATGCACAGAAACAGCTCAACAGTCAGTTCAGTGGCCTTGCCTGAGGAACAAATACCAGAGAGAGGTGAGAACTCTGAGATCTGCATTCACATGAGAACCAACCAACCACAACCATCGTTACCTTCCCTCCCCCAGACACACCATGGTGGAAAGATCTTCTCCAGCTGGCTAATGGAACCTCTCTTCTAGTCATTGGTTGCTTTTCAAGATTTATTGAACTAGCCAAGCTGCTGACCACTATATCACAGACAGTGGGATCAGGATGAAATCCATGTTTGGCTGCAATGGAATCCCACAGCAAGTCCTCTCTGATAAGGATCCTCAGTTTGTATCAAACTGTTAAGTTTGCAAATCCCTGCAGTTTCACCCATGTGACATCCCAGTCTTTACAAAACCATGGGGAGGCAGAACTTTCAGTAAAAATGGTGAAACAGCTTTTTACAAAACCCACAGGCCTTATCTGGCCCTGTTCCCATACAGGCTAGCACCTTGACAAATGGATGTAGCCCTTATGAGTTGCTGAGTTGAGGTCCATCATCCCAACCACCGCTTCACTCTCAGACCCACATTGGCCTGAGTTTCCAGTGCTACCAAGGGAGGAAGAACAACCTAAAGCCGTCAGAAGAGAAACTTTGTCAGACATCACAGAATCAACCCCCTGAGGGAGCTGAATACAGGAGATCATGTCTCGTTGAAAGGCTCCCAGAAGAAGGAATAGTACAGGCACAGCTGAACACCCCTCGATCTTACTGTACTTGAGTTCTGGAGTATCATCTGACACTTGGTTGTTTCAGCAGGTAAGTCTCTGGAGCATTCAGATCCCAACCTGCAGGCTGAACCTGTGAGTAATGATCCCCCTGCTCATATAGACCGGCCACCATCTCCTCCAGAACCTGGGTGTGAGAAGAAAGCCGCCTAGATCTAACAGTCTCCCTCCTTTCTGACAGGCTAGGTCAGATCTTGGGAACCTGAGGAACTCAGGGATTTAGTAGCCAGACATGTGTTTTACCTGGCAAAGACAATCTCCTGGCATGAGGCTGACAGGTCAGACAGTCTGTCCAGCCTTTACTGGGCTGTTTTTTTTTTAATATTCTGTGCTGATATTTAGTGAATGGTTGAATGAATGTTTTACAATTGTTCCCTCCTATTCTCTGGAGACACTTTTTAGACAGGTTTCAGAGTAACAGCCGTGTTAGTCTGTATTCGCAAAAAGAAAAGGAGTACTTGTGGCACCTTAGAGACTAACCAATTTATTTTAGCATGAGCTTTCGTGAGCTACAGCTCACTTCATCAGATACTTTTTAGACAGACCACTAGGGGGCCATACTGAAGATAAAGCTGAAGGTAGCAGGAAATTAAGGTTGTTCTGTTATTCACCTTCCCCTTAGTGTCCTCTGTGAATTCAGCCGGCTGGGCTGGAAGGCCGCAGAGCAGCAATGAGATTGATTCAGATCACTGGGATCAGGCAGGTGTTGAGATGCTAATGGCTCACGCTGCTGAAACTCATGCAGGAGGCTCTAGCTGTCTGCCACATCAGCCATCTCTCCTGCAGGGAGCTGAGACCCTGCATTCACTATGGCACTAACCAGCTGTTGGCATCAGTACATCTGTGACACTGGACTAACACTGTGAACTTCCTGAGCCCAGCCTGGATCTGTGGTGTTGGTCACATGCACAGAAGGGGAGGGATTCTCCAAGTGCAGCTGGAGAGAGAAAATCATTATAAGGAAGTCTTGCAAATGCTGAACCCTTGTGGGAATCAGGCAGGCAGTGATATAGTGTTAAAAAAAGAAGGGGGGCTGTGATGTTTCACTCTATATTCTTTATGAAAATATGCTTATGATATGAATAGGACATAACTGAGATGTACTTTATGCAAGGTGGGTCTTGTAAGATTTCATTGGAAAAGTTATAATTTACTGAATGCGATTATCCAATTTCTATGCCTGTATCATTTCTATATCTAAAGTTAGGAATATTGAGTATGCATCTGTATTTCAACTTTGCTACTTTGAGTGCCCACTGCTAACACTTCAGGTACAACAGTGGAAAAGCCAGACAAAGTGGATGGCCCATCAGCAAGGACAATGGACTGCGAAAAGGCTTGGCTTTCCTGCCAATGCTCCATACTGCCACTGACTTCTAGACGCTGTGATACTACAGAGTCAGGTGGTCTTGTCACCGGATAATAAACACTACCTGGGACTTCTTGTATCTTTCCAATGGAAGGGAAGGGGGTCAAGTTTGGGAAACAAAGGATTCCCCCCTCATGTAAATCCTATTTAAGTGAGGGGAGGAAGGCAAATGGGACTCCTCCTCTCCATGGCCTGTCTGCCCAAGAAGAAAGACTGCTAAAGACACCTGAAGGGAAGGCAAGTGGGGAATCCAGACTGAGACAGGGGTCCAGTCTGAAAAGAAATATAACTGGAACTCTAAACCACAGAAACTTTGCAACCTGCTGAAAATAACATTTAGGGTAAGAAATTACATTTTGTAACCTGTCTCTTAAGTATATTGAGCTTAGCTGGCGTACTTTGTTTTATTTGCTCAGTAATCTTTGTTCTGTCTGCTATCTCTTATATTCACTTAAAATCCACCTTTGGTAGTTAATAAACTCATTTCTTGTTTATAGTAAAACCCAGTTTATGTAATTTCTAACTGTCGGGGGGGGGGCAAGAAGTGCACACATCTCTCTTCACATTGAGGAAGACAGGGGATTTTTATGCACTTGCGCTGTGCATATTTTTCTATCCCGCGCAAGACAATATTTTTTTTGGTTTATCTCCCAAAAAGGGGTGTGCATGTGAGTGCTGGGGGAGTCGTCTGGCACAGACCTGACTTCAGTCTGTGTCTGCAGCAGGGCATCGCCCGACCTGTGTGTGTGTGTGCTGCAAGAGGCCAGAGAGCCTCATTCAGCAAAGCAGGGAGAAGGAGCCTAGGCTGATTGAGCAGGGAAGGCTCAATGAAATCCCAGTACATCAAGTGGCATCCCAGAATGGGGGGTCTAACCCGTCACAGTGGTAACTCCCAAACTGAAGTCCATATTCCCCAAAGGACACCTGGATAAACTCTGTTTAGTCCCATTTACTCCCAACTACACGACTGCAGGCAAGTACCACAGGGTGGACTTGGAAGCCTAACTCAGGCTGCTATTGTTGAAAATCAGGCAGTGAGCGTGTTCCTCACAGGTCTCGCTGGTGCCATCACCCAGACAGCATTTACCATGGAGTTAATTAACAACTGGCTGTTTATGGCAAGACTGGCAAGTCTGTCTGCCAGAAGAGCAGCTCTTAGACTCTATCACTACGAGATATGATGTAGTGGACAAAGGACCAGGCTGGTAGTCAGGAGACCTGCTTTCTACTCTAGGCTCTGTTATCCCTTCCCTGTGTGGTCTTCACATTGCCTTTATATGCCTCAGTTTCCCTGCCTCCTGAAATGGGAAATTTCAAAAGCATTTTTATTTCAACACAAAAAGAAATGTTGACATGTCCCATAAAACTCAGACAGTTTTGAATTAAAAACTGTAGAAAGGAAAAGTTTAGATATTTTCAGTATGAATCTAATGGAACATTGAAATCTCAGGTCAGCAGGGGCCCGTTGTGTGTATTTTCCAGTGTGTCAGTGGCATGGAAGGGAAGCGTGGACTGTCTCTGGCCTCCAGACACACAGACACAAAACCCCCCAAAACCCAAAGCAATGTCACCATCATAAACCCTGTGGATTGTGAAAGGGTTGGAGGTGGGGATGAGGGTGGGAGAGAAGAAAGAGGGGGAAGGGAAGGATAATGAGGAGAAAATGGGGAGCAGGGTGCAGCCCAGCAGCCCTGTAGGGAACCCTGCTAGTAGATGGTCACCTTCCCAATGTAGAAAGACTACGCTGGACCCCTGGAATGGAAAGCCCAGCCAAGCAGCTGCAAATTGCAATGGTCAGAGAGACAATCACCAGCCCCAATCTTTTCCCTATGCCCAAAGATTGCGGCGGGGCAGGCGGGTGCAGCTCACCAGCACTATAGGGAATCCCACAAGCAGATGGTCAGTCATGTACTGTGTGTCAGCCTAGCCCCAGTCCTCATCACAGAGCAACAGTTCACACTGTGTGACATGGGGGTCAGCTGAGCCAATCACACGCTCTCCCACGATGTATGGGCATGTTCACCAAGCATGGAACACCAGCTGGAAGCACGGCACAAAATTCAGTCACCAATCAAAAGAAAGAGAGAGAGAGACCAAAAAAAGTGTGAAATTTAAAACAAATGAAATATTTGAAAATAAAAATTAGAAAATGACACCAAAATTTTGTATTTGAAATTTTGTCATAAAAAGGAAAATTTTTCCAAATTTGCTTTCTTCAAAACAGGAATTTTATTATTATTATTCGCTTGAAAAATATTTGATCTGCTCTCCCCAGACATGCTTGGCTCTTGCAAAAGTTAAAACATTTCTGAATAACAATGGAAACTTTTGAAACAGACTCTTTGGTGTACATGGGAAAGCACACACGGACACACACACAGATCCAGAGAGATTTGTCTCAGGTGTATGATTGAAAAAAAAAATGTACCAACCTTCTCTCATTGGAGAGACAGATTAATCCTTTCAAAAGCCAGACGTAACTGCAGAAACCACAGTCCATAGTAACTCATCTATAGGAGACTCCTATGCTCCGTCCAGCAGGCCTGGGTTAGGAAGAAAGTAGTTTCTCTCCCACCATTCATTTCCACTCAGACAATGTCACTTTTTCCTTTCCTGACTGTAAATTCTGCTATTAGCTCCAGCTCTTACATAAATATCATTATAAGAGATAAGAGCAGCTGAAAATCACACATGTGCACTTATACAAACCATACCATTATAAACAGAACTGTGAATTCCCTGTAATTTGGGTCTTGGGGTGGGAGGGTGCTCTCTGTCACTCAGACATTTCTTTACATTGCAAGAGTCTGCAGGACAGGGACTTTCATTACATATTTATACAGGCTTCAATATACAATGGAACCCAAATCCTGACTGGGGCTGTTGTCCCTTTTCAACGAAAGAATCTAGTCAAATTCAGGTCCCTAGGGATTCCAGCTGGAAGTAGAATTTGATGGAGTCTGGTATTTTCTTTGGTGCTATCTTAGGTGTTTTCAAGGAATGTACAAAGTCCTGCTACTCTGAACACAGAAGGGACGAAGAACAAAAGGAGGAGGTTTTTTTGTTTACAGCCCTCAAGCTTCTTTAGCCAACAGCTCCAAAAGCTCTGTGTAGCAGGAGGAGCTGCCCCTTGTGTCTGCAGAGCAGGGAGCAGCAAGGCCTGACCTAAGGAGAAGCCCAGCAGCAGGTTTTGGGAACCAGCTGATCCAGTTAAGCAGCAGCTAGTGAGTGGCTCTGGTTCCCAGCTGGAAGATGTAAGAGAGGATCCAGCTCTGGGGGTGAAGAAAGACAAACAGGTATTAGCAGCAGCAGCAGGAGAAGGCTACAACAGGACAGGCTGTCCCTGTGGCTCCCTGAGAGTGGGGGGGGAGGAAGTTAGAGGATCCTGCAGCATCAGCCCAGGTCAGGACTATCACTTCTGTGACTTTTCCACGTGCCTTGTCTTTGTGTAGAAGAGGAGGCTAAAGAAGAGTTGGGTGAGGCTGGTTGTTTTGTCCAAGTTGGAGGACAGGCCCACCTGACTCATAGACGTTGCCTGCATTCTCTACCACAGCCCAGGAGACCCATGGATCCTGAAGCCCCATTGAAATGGATGGGTGAACACCAATAGCTAGAACAGCAGCAGCGGCAGCAGATTGTGACCCAGCAGCTTCAGCTACAACAACCGTGCCAGCAAAAGAAGCAGGGAGCAGCAGCGGTTTATGCTTTGCCTATTAACCCTGGAGAACTGGAGCCCCCAGGTGGGTGCGGGGCTGTGGTTACCTGTGTGGGAGGGAGGAGTCATCTTCAAAATGGGGCTAGAAGACGTCCTTGAGGCTTTGCTGGAGACTCTTGAGTGTGTGGCTGGGGAATACCAGTGGCCCCGGGTGGAATGGCCACAATGATTAAACTCTACATGTCAGGAAAGGCCAAGCCAGCATATCGTACACCAGGGATAGAAGCAGCAAAGGCCTATAGGACACTCAAGCTACCATACTAGTCTGCCTAGTGCTTGGTGAAGATGCTATTGTCAGCCACCCTGGCATGAACCATTGGCTCTGGCCTCCCAGCGGAGGGTAATAGAGCAACAACTCTGGGATTTGTGTTCTCTCTGGCTGAAATCAGAGACTTGTTCACCAATGGAAATAGTGACATTAGAACAGTTTTGCTGAGTTCTCCCAGCAGAGCCCCAGGAGTGGGTTTGTCGCCACTAAGTAGGCAGTATGCTTCGCAGAGAACTTCCTGAGTCTGACATAGAGAATGAGCCTCTGGGGAAACTGGGGCAATCGAACATCCATGGTTCAGGTCCAATGGGGAAGGGGCCTCAGGCCTCAGAAAACCCCTTGTGAAGGGCTACATTGGGCCAGTGTGTGCACCTGTGGTATCCCAAGGGACTGAAACACAGGCCAAGCCCTTACAATGGGCCAGCTGTAACAAATGAGGGCCGACCATGGAAGGAGACCTGGCTGAGAAGATGGGGGCAGGGGGTCCCTAGATTGTTCCATTTTGGGTCAAGATGGCCCTGGGCACTAAGATTGCCCTTATAGACAGTGTGTCTGTGGCTATTTCTGTTCCTCAGAAATGTGTGGAGAACTGCTTGGGCTGAAGGCTTATGTAGTCCCTGTTACAGGGAAGGGAATGAGGTGCTGGGCTTGTCTGACCCAGATTGGGGCAGATGTTCCTCCAAGAGCAGTTAATAGCTCTACAGATCTCTAGATCTGTGCATGTAAGATGTATTCATGGGGACATTTGGCCCTATCCTAGGGGCAGGAAAGCAAAATATTGGTGGTCATGGCCCAACACCTAGCCTACCTGACAGTATTGGTGCAGGGCTGGAGACCTGTAACCAGTTGTGTGAGGGTGGCTGGGAAGGCAGGGTTGGCACTCAACCTGAGGACTCAAGGAGCGATTAAGCTAAAAGAAATTTTCCCCTTTTCCAGCCCCGAGCTGTCCAGTTCCAAACCAAAGTCCTGCTGGGAACAGTGTCAAGCCCATAGGGTCGCGGTGCAGTGTAGTTTGGAGCTCCCTACGGAGAAGCCACAGGAACAGCCTCCTCCTAGGGACAACCCACTCATCTTGGAGGAGGGGTTCAACTACATCCAAAATCAAAGGGAGGATCTAGTCTTCAGCCGGCTACATGGCCGGCTGACTAGGGCAAATGCGGTGGTGGTTGATCCTGACAATTATGTCCAGTACTCCCATTTTAAACTCAAAGTGGATCTCTCTGTGAGGGTGATGTGGGAGAAAAAAAAATGGAGCCAACCAAACACAACTCCTGATCCCTAAATTTTATCAGAACCAGGTGTTAAAACTGGCCCAAGATGTACTGTAGTCTGGTCATGTGGGAGTGGAGAAGACCCCAAAGAAGATACAGGCCCAGTTGTTTTTGCAAGGGGTTTCTGGTGACATCAAAGATCATTGTACTTCCTTTCGAGAATGCCAAGTGGTGGCCCACAGCCAGCCCACGGGGCCCTCAGTCCTCTTCCATTGGTGAGCAGACCTTTTCACAGAATTGGGGTAAACCGCATGGGGTCACTGGACCCAACTCAAGCCACTGTTGGTTTATTCTGGTGATTGCTGATTACGGCAATTGGTACCCTGAAGCAGTAGCTCTGTGTTCAGCAACGTCATGGACAATAGCTACCCAATTAATGCAAGTATTTGCTAGAATAGGATTTCCAGCAATGCTCCTGACAGGTCAAGGCAAAGCCTTCACATCCCAGTTAACACACAAGGTCTGAGTTTTCCTGAAATTTCAGTTGCTTAAAACCTCTGCTACACACAAACAGATGGCTCGATAGAGCAGCTTAACCATCCATTCATGTTGGAGATGTTGCAAAAATATGTAACTTGAGAATCCCAAATTGTGACAAAATGCCCCTGTATTTGTTGCTCACAACCCAGGTGGTCCCACAACCTTCCGCCAGCTTTTCGCCTTTGGAATTGCTGTACATAAGATAACCCTCGAGGGTACTGGGTCTTTTACAGCAGTCTTGGCAGGAACAAGACACTTCTAGCCAGAACAGGGGTATAGACACGGGTGGGCTGCAGCCCACCCACTTGGCATCCAAGCCCACCCAAATCTGGGCAGGGGTGTAGTGCTGCCACAGCATCACTCGGACTCTTGAAATCCAGGACGGAGCTATGCACCCGCCCTTCAGAAAGCTCCTTTCCGGCTGCTCTACCTTGCCATTTTCTGAGCCACCCCATGCGTGCACACAGCTCGGCAGGTGAAGCCCTGTGTCTGGGGGCACCAGAGCTAGGCAGAGAGGGTGATGTCGGGAGAGAAGCTGGGCTCGCACAGTCTGTCATTGCCCATCCACCCGTAAGTCGGGGGCCACCCAAATTTCCACTCCTAACTACGCCACTAAGCCAGACTGTAATCCAGTGTGTCCTCAACTTGAGGGAGAGACTGGATTTGGTAGGGGGCTTTGCTAAGGAGAAGCTGAGAGTGGCACAGCACTCCCAGGAACAAAATTCAATAGAAACACCTGCCTCTGGGTCTACCAGCTGGCATAAAAGGTTCTCCTGCTGCTACTCTCTGCTGAATGCAAACAGCTGGCAATGAAGGAAGAGCCTTTTGAGATCCTCCAACAAGTCAGGGAGTGGACTATGGGGTGGGCAAGTGACCGGTGTCACAGATCTATCATGAAGCCCTGAAGTACCCAGGAGGTGTGTCTTGCCCATGTCCTGACTCTGGAGGCAAAATTTGCCCAGGGGTCAGAGACTGAGTAGTGCACAGAGGTACCCATCAGAAAAAAATCCTGCCCCTGGCCCACCAGGAGAAGGCCAGAGAATTGGTTAACTGTTACATGGACGTCCTTACTACTAAACCAGGGTGCACAAGCCTGATCGAACACCATGTACATCTGAAACCTTAGCACTGTGTCTTGTTCAGCATCTTGGTTGCAGACTGGTGAGCAATAAAATTATTGTTTTGTGGGATATTGAAAGCAACAGCATGGGATTAGCTTTGACTGAAGGTGGAAGCCACAAAATTACCCTGGCAGCCGTTTCCTTCCCTTCTTCCCCAGGTCTGACCCAAGATGGATTCCAAGTGGAGGGAAAAAATGTAAACATATGTATAAACATAAATATAAAGGGAAGGGTAAACCCCTTTAAAATCCCTCCTGGCCAGAGGAAAAATCCTCTCACCTGTAAAGGGTTAAGAAGCTAAAGGTAACCTCGCTGACACCTGACCAAAATGACCAATGAGGAGACAAGATACTTTCAAAAGCTGGGAGGAGGGAGAAAAACAAAGGGTCTGGGTCTGTCTGTGTGATGCTTTTGCCAGGGACAGAACAGGAATGGAGTCTTAGAACTTTTAGTAAGTAATCTAGCTAGGTATGTGTTAGATTATGATTTCTTTAAATGGCTGAGAAAAGAACGGTGCTGAATAGAATGACTATTCCTGTCTGTGTGTCTTTTTTGTAACTTAAGGTTTTGCCCAGAGGGATTCTCTATGTTTTGAATCTAATTACCCTGTACGGTATTTACCATCCTGATTTTATAGAGGTGATTCCTTTTTACTTCTATTAAAAGTCTTCTTGTAAGGAAACTGAATGCTTTTTCATTGTTCTAAGATCCAAGGGTTTGGGTCTGTGGTCACCTATGCAAATTGGTGAGGATTTTTACCAAACCTTTCCCAGGAAGTGGGGTGCAAGGGTTGGGAGGATTTTGGGGGGAAAGGCGTGTCCAAACAACGTTTCCCAGTAAACCCAGATAAAGTTTGGTGGTGGCAGTGGAAGTCCAAGGGTAAAATAGTTTGTACCTTGGGGAAGTTTTAACCTAAGCTGATGAAAGTAAGCTTAGGACGTTTTCATGCAGGTCCCCACATCTGTACCCTAGAGTTCAGAGTGGGGAAGGAATCTTGACAGGGCCAAAGACCTATCTGGCTTCAAGACTAAACTTGATAAGTTTATGGAGGAGATGACATGATGGGATAGCCTAATTTTGGCAAGTGATTGATCTTCAACTACTAGCGGTAGATATGCCCAATGGCCTGTGATGGGACACTAGATAGGGTGGGATCTGAGTTACTACAGAGAATTCTTTCCTGGGTGTCTGGCTGGTGAGTTTTTCCCACATGCTCAGGGTTTAGCTGATCGCCATATTTGGGGTCAGGAAGGAATTTTCCTCCAGGGCAGATTGGCAGAGGGCCTGGGGTTTTTTCGCCTTCCTCTGCAGCATGGGGCATGGGTCACTTGATGGAGGATTCTCTGCACCTTGAAGTCTTTAAACCACAATTTGAGGACTTCAGTAGCTCAGACATAGGTCAGGGGTTTGTTACAGGAGTGGGTGGGTGAAATTTTGTGGCCTGCGTTGTGCAGGAGGTCAGACTAAATTATCATAATTGTCCCTTTGGACCTTAAAGTCTATGAGTCTAACCATTCAGCATTGGGATCCCTGTGGGCAGAAGGTCCTGTGCATTTTCTGTATCAAAATGAAGACTCTGAGTCTGTTTAAATTTAGCCTTTCATATCAGAAGTCTTTGTTTGTCTCTTGGTCTCTGCTAACTCAGTTGTAACCAGTCTGTGTAAACCATCCTGAAGATTGTTACCTTTCTGGAGTTGTTTACAACCTCAGTGATTCACCTTAATCACCCCCCACTGTTTTTTTCTTCTTGGAGGAGCTGTGGTAAGCTTGCCACATGCAGCAGAACACAATCGTACATAAACCATTCTTAGATTTATTATAGTGGTTCCCAAACATACTGTGTGGGGTTGCAATATCTGTCACGGGGCGGAGTCTGAATATCAGCGAGGAGGGACATAATGAAAAGAGACCTAGAGAGACTGGAAATATTGTCAGGGGAAAAAAGTGTCTAAAAATAGAGCTGTGGTAAATAGTTATGAAGAGAGAGATCTAGTAAAAAGGACAATCTTAGGAAGGAGAAATGCGGAAAAGGAGCATTATACTGTATTATACTCATGGATGGCACTTGGAGAGGATTTCACATCTATAAAACACTGTACAAACATTCACTACCAAGTCCTTGGAAAGAAGGTAGAGAACGGGATTGCCATCAACATACAGGTAACATTCACTACTTTGCAGTAAGACAATGACTGTAATCAGATCTCATGCTTCAGGGCTTCAGCCAGTCATGTACAGGGGTCAGGAAGGAATTCTGTGAAGCTCCCATGTTTGTTTTTTGTTTTATTTGTTGCCCTTCTCTGAAGCATCAGACATCAACTACAGAGGGAGCTTTGACCTTGGATGGGATGGAGCAGTGCTCTGAAGTGGTATTGAGAAAACTCTTTCTAAGATATCTGGCAGGTGTGTCTTTTCCACTTGCTCAGGGTCAAATGAGTTGCCAGATTTGGGGTCAGGAGGGAATTTTCTCCTGAGTCAGATTTGCAAAAATGGACCTTGGGGGATTATCATCTCCCTCTGAAGCACAGAGCATGGAACACCTGCCGGGACACAGGGAAGAAAGGTAAGCAGCAGGATACGGACCCTGGACTTCAGGAAAACAGACTTCGACTCCCTCAGGGAATGGATGGGTAGGATCCCCTGGGGCACTAACATGAAGGGGAAAGGAGTCCAGGAGAGCTGGCTGTATTTCAAGGAATCCCTGTTGAGGTTACAGGGACAAACATTCCCGATGTGTCGAAAGAATAGTAAATATGGCAGGCGACCAGCTTGGCTTAACGGTGAAATCCTAGCAGATCTTAAGCATAAAAAAGAAGCTCACAAGAAGTGGAAGGTTGGACATATGACCAGGGAAGAGTATAAAAATATTGCTCGGGCATGTAAGAATGAAATTAGGAGGGCCAAATCGCACCTGGAGCTGCAGCTAGCGAGAGAAGTTAAGAGTAACAAGAAGGGTTTCTTCAGGTATGTTAGCAACAAGAAGAAAGCCAAGGAAAGTGTGGGCCCCTTAATGAATGAGTGAGGCAACCTAGTGACAGAGGATGTGGAAAAAGCTAATGTACTCAATGCTTTTTTTGCCTCTGTCTTCACAAACAAGGTCAGCTCCCAGACTGCTGCACTGGGCATCACAACATGGGGAGTAGAGAGCCAGCCCTCTGTGGAGAAAGAGGTGGTTAGGGACTATTTAGAAAAGCTGGACGTGCACAAGTCCATGGGGCCGGACGAGTTGCATCCGAGAGTGCTAAAGGAACTGGCGGCTGTGATTGCAGAGCCATTGGCCTTTATCTTTGAAAACTCGTGGCGAACAGGGGAAGTCCCGGATGACTGGAAAAAGGCTAATGTAGTGCCAATCTTTAAAAAAGGGAAGAAGGAGGATCCTGGGAACTACAGGCCAGTCAGCCTCACTTCAGTCCCCGGAAAAATCATGGAGCAGGTCCTCAAGGAATCAATCCTGAAGCACTTACATGAGAGGAAAGTGATCAGGAACAGTCAGCATGGATTCACCAAGGGAAGGTCATGCCTGACTAATCTAATCGCCTTCTATGATGAGATTACTGGTTCTGTGGATGAAGGGAAAGCAGTGGATGTATTGTATCTTGACTTTAGCAAAGCTTTTGACACGGTCTCCCACAGTATTCTTGTCAGCAAGTTAAAGAAGTATGGGCTGGATGAATGCACTATAAGGTGGGTAGAAAGTTGGCTAGATTGTCGGGCTCAACAGGTAGTGATCAATGGCTCCATGTCTAGTTGGCAGCCGGTGTCAAGTGGAGTGCCCCAGGGGTCGGTCCTGGGGCCGGTTTTATTCAATATCTTCATAAATGATCTGGAGGATGGTGTGGATTGCACTCTCAGCAAATTTGTGGATGATACTAAACTGGGAGGAGTGGTAGATACGCTGGAGGGCAGGGATAGGATACAGAGGGACCTAGACAAATTGGAGGATTGGGCCAAAAGAAATCTGATGAGGTTCAATAAGGATAAGTGCAGGGTCCTGCACTTAGGACGGAAGAACCCAATGCACAGCTACAGACTAGGGACCGAATGGCTAGGCAGCAGTTCTGCGGAAAAGGACCTAGGGGTGACAGTGGACGAGAAGCTGGATATGAGTCAGCAGTGTGCCCTTGTTGCCAAGAAGGCCAATGGCATTTTGGGATGTATAAGTAGGGGCATAGCGAGCAGATCGAAGTATGTGATCGTCCCCCTCTATTCGACATTGGTGAGGCCTCATCTGGAGTACTGTGTACAGTTTTGGGCCCCACACTACAAGAAGGATGTGGATAAATTGGAAAGAGTCCAGCGAAGGGCATCAAAAATTATTAGGGGTCTGGAACAGATGACTTATGAGGAGAGGCTGAGGGAACTGGGATTGTTTAGTCTGCGGAAGAGAAGAATGAGGGGGATTTGATAGCTGCTTTCAACTACCTGAGAGGTGGTTCCAGAGGGGATGGTTCTAGACTATTCTCAGTGGTGGAAGAGGACAGGACAAGGAGTAATGGTCTCAAGTTGCAGTGGGGGAGGTTTAGGTTGGATATTAGGAAAAACTTTTTCACTAGGAGGGTGGTGAAACACTGGAATACGTTGCCTAGGGAGGTGGTGGAATCTCCTTCCTTAGAAGTTTTTAAGGTCGGGCTTGACAAAGCCCTGGCTGGGATGATTTAATTGGGATGGGTCCTGCTTTTGAGCAGGGGGTTGGACTAGATGACCTCCTGAGGTCCCTTCCAACCCTCATATTCTATGATTCTATGATTATGTTGGTATCTCTCATCTCATCAGTTCCCTGCCATTGCAGGGGCACTAGGCATTGGTGATATCTTATTCCCTCCTGTTTTCTGCCTGTGGCACACAATAGCTTATTCTCCTGAGGATTGAAATGCTTTAGTTTAACTGAGTCTTCTGGCTCATAGAGGTATCTGGGTGAAATGCAGTGGCCTGTGTTATACAGTAGGTCAGACTAGATGTCCTAGTGATCCCTTCTGGCCTTAAACTCTATGAAAAAAAGTTATCACCATTTTGTAAATGGGTGTAATCACCAGCAAGAAATATTTAAGCTGCTCCAAAGGGGAATAACTAGGATTAATGGTACGAGATCTGTAACCCTTCAGGTGGACTCAGCAACAACCAGGGCCGGGTTCAATATCTAGGGGTTCCTTTCCAACAATACAACACAGAACTGGCTCAAGCCCCCACCCAGTAACCTGGGAAAATTATACACCACCCCTGAGCGCCTCTGAGAGGCAATACTTCCCCATTCACAAGCACAGCATCTGAGAGTGGGAAAGAAACTTTTAATGAAAGGTGGGAAGTCACTCGGCATTAATTAGTGAAAATGCCGCAAGCAGGATTCCCTAATAAACCTACACTGTGAGCAGGACACCAACCAAAGAGTGCATGGGCAGTGTCTTCTGCCTCATATTCTTGAGTTCTACAACCAAAAGTTCCCTTACCATGCCCCTCTCTGCTCCCTCACCATACCCCACTCACAGTGGTTGTCAGTGAGGACCCAGGATTCAGATGTGCATTTGTGTAAGTTCACCTCCCATCTCGGGGGGCGGGGGGGGGGGGACATAGGGGAAGAAGGCATCTAGCTTGTTCCACCATCTGAGCACTTGCTTTGTCTGGCCACCCCACCAGCTGCTCCCTGCTTTGCCAGCCACTTGCCACACAATCATACTCTGCTGCTACCTGCTTCTTGACTGTGACATCTGCAGGCCAGTTTCTTGAGGTTTCACCCCAGCTCTCAGTGATCTTCAGTTCTCAGCGATTGTCAACTCCTAGTGTGGGAACTTCATTACCAAAGCAGGATGGGCAGAAACTCTGTCGCACAAAAACTGATTTCAGCTCTAGTGAGTACTTAAAACAGAAGACTCCTAATGCAGTCCTACTTAGCTCTGTTTTTAAACAGTGGGGAGGAGCAGGTTAAAGCTTGCCTGAGATAGACCCCCACCCTGCCTGGCAGGGACACCTGTTTCCCCTACCCCCACTTACTTTTATAGGGGTCTGGCATTTGAGCCTCTGGCATAGTGAGTTTCTTTCAGTTGAGGGTGACTCCTCAATCAGGACAGGCTAAGCACAGTTCTGCTCCCCTTTACACATACAATAATGATAACAACCTTTCACTACCCCTGCATTCAGTACTAAAGTGATTTGTTACCGAACAACAGCCAAAGTTGATCACTTTGGGCAACACCACTCTGTCTGCTGGATACTTATGCAGAGTAGGTGAACATATGGAAATACAGTCTGCTCCTAAAGTCTTTCCCCCACTCCAGCTAGGTGTCAGGGGAGAGCTCATTCACACCCTGCTTATAGATTAAAGAGGGAACATTTAAGATGAATGTGAGGAAGCTTCCTGACAGTGAAGGAGCCCTTGAAGCCACAATCAAAGGGATTTTGTGGAATGGAACATTGTCCCCATCACCTGGCTCATTTAAATCCAGCCTGGACAGAGCAGTGGGAGCATGCTGTAGGGTTCAGGCTTGCACTGGGCCCAGGGGGAGGGGCTGGATTAGCTAACGGTGTTTCCATCTCTGGTTTCAGTGACCCTGTACAAACCCTGCCCTTTGTTTTCAGGTTCCAGAGGACCCCGAATCCCTTCTCTGAGACTGTGTATGAGGAGATTGATTATAACCTGATGAGAGAGAAGCAGGAGATGTTCAGTCACTCAGGTCTGTGGGTCTCACTCTTAACAGGGAGCAGCTATCTAATGCCCTGACCATCTGAGGCCCTAACCCAGAGTTAAACCACTGCAGTTTCAGCCCTGTGAGCTTGTCATTGGAGCTGGTCAAAAGTCTTCATTACAAAATGTTTTGGTGAAAAATGCAGATTCAGAGATACCGAAATATTTCACAAATTCCTGTCAATTTCTCCCAATTGTTCTAAATACACACAGAACAATTCATTTCATTTCAATGTTTTCTAAAGAAAACATTTTGTTTTTTCAGTTTGACATGATTTTCCATTAGAAATTTCCTTTAATTTTATTTATAAAAATTATATACATGTCATAAATATAAAGGGAAGGGTAAACACCTTTAAAATCCCTCCTGGCCAGAGAAAAAACCCTTTCACCTGTAAAGGGTTAAGAAGCTAGGCTAACCTTGCTGGCACCTGACCAAAATGACCAATGAGGAGACAAGATACTTTCAAAAGCTGGAGAGGGGAGGGGAGGAGAAACAAAAGTTCTCTCTGTCTGTGTGAGGCTTTTGCCGGGAACAGAAAGGAATGGAGTCTTAGAACTTAGTAAGTAATCTAGCTAGATATGTGTTAGATTCTGTTTGTGTAAATGGCTGAGAAAATAAGCTATGCTGAATGGAATGGATATTCCTGTTTTTGTGTCTTTTTGTAACTTTAGGGTTTGCCTAGAGGGATTCTCTATGTTTTGAATCTAATTATCCTGTAAGATATTTACCATCCTGATTTTACAGAGGTGATTCTTTTACTTTTTCTTCTATTAAAATTCTTCTTTTAAGAACCTGATTGGTTTTTCATTGTTCCTAAGATCCAAGGGTTTGGGTCTGTGTTCACCTATGCAAATTGGTGAGGATTTTTATCAAGCCTTCCCCAGGAAAGGGGGGAAAGATGTTTCCAAGCGGGCTCTTTCCTGCTTATATGTCTGTTAAACACTTTGTGGTGGCAGCAATAAAGTCCAAGGGAAAAAGAAAAATAGTTTGTACCTTGGGGAAGTTTTAACCTAAGCTGGTAAAAATAAGCTTAGGAGGTTTTCATACAGGTTCCCACATCTGTACCCTAGAGTTCAGAGTGGGAAAGGAACCTTAACAATAATGTCCAAAAGAACACCAAATGGTTTTATTCAACATGAAACTATGTTTTTTACATTTGCATTTGCACATTTTTTCTAAAAATATCATTTTTGGCTCAATACTAAAACATTTATTTTTCTTTTTTTACAATGGCCAGAGAACGAAACCATCTGATTTTTGCCAAGCTCTAGCTGTGGGAGATGGGTCAGTGGGGACACCAGCAGTTACTCATGTAGATGGAAGGAAACTGGCTTCCTTCCCACAATACTCTGCAAGACCCAATTCTAGGGACAGTTAATGTCCCATCTGCCCATCCCGTAGCCTTGTGGAATGTAACCAGTTTTGAGTCAGGAAAGCAACTGTCTGGGGCTTGGCTAAACTATCATTTGAAAACTGCTTTGTAACACTGGAGCAGGGGATGGTCTCTGGCCTCCTCCCACTGTAGTCACTGGTCTACTGGGTCAGCTCCCTCCTGCCCACAGAGCAGAGAGATCAGCCCAGGAGAGCCACATGACTTTGAGGCATGGCCAAGTTATCCTTTGTGCCATTTTGTCCTAATGTCTGATGGGAACATCCTGCCCTAGAGCTCTGCTATTGTGGGGCTCTGGGAACATGCTCAGGGCATCTCCCAGCACCACTGCCAAGATGGTTACAGTGAATCACAGACTCTGCTCTGGGCTTGTCTTGGCCTAAACTAGAAAAACCATGGAGAACTGATCGACTAATTCATGGGGGAGTTGGGCATTTACCCTTAAGCAGAAGGAGTCCCCTCTGTGGCTGAGGAGGCCAGGACCATTGTGGAACTTCCCTGGACCAGCAGCCAGAGACGGGCCCTTCACTCACCCCAGTATATTTCAGGTCAGATTGTATCATCCCCTCAGGCACATTTACCCCAGTAACATGGAGATTTCTCTTGGGGAGTCTGTGTCAGCCTCTCACCGCTCAGAGTTGTTGTGAGTCACCATCTCCTGTGGAAGAAGGAATAGACTGAAACCGGAAATACCACTCCAGGCCCCGGATGTGTTCCCAGTCCCACAGTTGTGCTGTTCTCACTGTGATGAATTTCTGGTTCTTGTCTCTCCAGTCTCCTATTCAGATGACTCAGTGATGAAGCTGCGGTATTTCACTGGGGACAGTGAGAGGGAAAACGATCCTGGATCAGAACAAGGTAATTGGGGAGGGGCAGAGTCAGGCTGAGAGACCCAAATCTGGGCAGAGAAATGAATTTCTATCACACTTTCTGCAATCGCAGCCATTTCCCCAAACATGATCCCCATTTTACATAGTTGGGTCTAATCCTATTGAATAGGATTTCTGTCAGAATCTCAGGATGGGAACATGTGACCATCTCCTGAGCACAGATCCCTCTGAGCTCCCCAGGTGAGGAGCTGGAGGAGACGGGTCAATCTCTTTGGGTGGAAGGTGTCAATGCCCAGCAGAGCTCGTCTCTCACCCCTGAGAGAGAGAGGGAAGATTGTCTTGTGTTATAATTAGAGATGGGCTCAGCCCAACTCCCTGATCTGAACCCACCAGAACTTCGGGGGAGGGGGGATTTGCAGATTCTGACCCCAGCTCTGAATTTCAGTTTTGGGGCTGGCACCTGTCGCTATAACAGGCTGAAGCAAAACCCTGGATCTGAACTTTGTGGCCTGGCCCCATCTCTAATTATAAACAGAGCAGCCTTTCTACCCCAGATGCTCTCAAGGGAATCCATTAATTTGGGCCCTTTGGGAGTTTAGCCTATGGCTGGGGGAGGAGACACTGAGGAGATAAGCCAGTTCGGCTGAGAAGCTGGAGTGCTGCCAAGCTGAGCCCTGGGCTTCCTGAGAGGCTAGTGGAGAGCAGGAGCTCACAAAGGATCAGGCTAGCGCTCTCCCAGCGTAAGCTTTAATTCCTGCAGCGGGAAGATTCCCCCACCCCAGTGTAACAGGAGATCAGCTGGATTCAGAGACTGTCTCTGGCCTGGTAGCACCCGTGTTCCAACCTGTTATCTCAGCACAACCCAGATCCTGCTCCCACCGAAACACATAAAAGAGCTGCTGTTGGATTCTGCAAGGACAGGAATGACCCCTAGTTATTTCTGAGACTCCTGTTTCACTGTAGTTCTCTGACTGTCACCCTGTAGTCACCCTGGGCCCCTCTGACTTCCCCTCTCACATGCCATGACAAACAGCTCTAGTTATCAGGGCCACCTGCGCTGAAGAGACACTGCTGGTGCCCTGGGCTGAGTGTGGTGTTTGCTGTTCCAGAGGGCGCTTCCCCAGGGGGGTCTCAGTTGGATTATGATAACGTGGAGGATCCTGCCTTGAACGACGTCCCCCAGACTCCAGATGGCCAAGGTGAGCAGTGAATCCGCCTTCTGGAAGCAAAGTCACCCTGTCGAAAAATTAAATATGTTTCCCAGTAGGGCCAATAGTGGTTTGTTAAGAAAACCACAAAGTTCACCCACCAGCACTGTTCCCTCTAAGCTGTGCACGCACACACAGATCCTAAACCCCACACACATGGTGAAACACCGCGCACATAAAAATTTGCACAGAAGCACAACAATTTTCACAGAAGAAATTTTTTTGCGCACACAGCCTGTCAAAAATTAGAGGGAACATTGCCCACCAGTATTGTCTATTGGCATAATGCTGGGGGCGCTTACCAGGTGCATTACAAGAGCTGTGTGGAGGCCCAGGGGTAGGGAAGTGTGTGGTGTCCTAGGTCATGACAGAGGCCCATTGCAGGGACTGAAGGAGCATTTCGCTCAGGAGCTGCCCACGCGGTACTTGGCTCAGGTCACTGTCCTGTGACCCTCACTGCCATGAGCACTAGGGTTACTCACTATTTGTGAAGAGGGCACATCAAAGCAGAGACCTGTACGGTGCAGCAATCTTCCCTGTCAGCCTTTCCTGACATGTGGCTATAGCAGTTTATATACATCTGTGTCAGACATGCTGTGCCAGGGGGGGACGACATAGAGATTTTACACCCAAGGTCCATGTCCCGCCCTTATTAGCTGGCTCAGCTCCCAGTGGTGCCAATACGTTGGGGACTGATGGCAGTTTATGGGGTAAACTTTATCAGGAGAACGCACTGAAAGACATTTTAAAGTAATGTCAAGTTTAGGAAGTCAGGGACAAGCTCTGGGCAATTCCAAGTAATTTCTATTTGTAATTATTGTAACAGAACGCCTTGTGGAATAATCCCTCTGGACTAGATCCCAGTCACCCCTTTCTAGACCTCTTCCCCCACCCTTGTCATCTGGGAGCTCTAGGATCCTCTCAACCAGCTATTGAAATGTATCAAATCAACGTGAAATCCCCCAGTCTGAGGGTTCCAGAGGAGGGCTCCTCTTACTGCTCTGAGGGTGAAAGTTAAGTGCTGAGAGATCCCCAGGGACCAGTGTAGCTGGTGCATCTGCAGCTTATAGTTTATTTCTGTCTTCACTGTGAATATTCTCTTAATTACTTCACATCAGATGCCCCTGCCCTGCCTGGAGATGTCCCAGGGGATGGTTACAATGATGCCAGAGAAGTGTCTGACTCTGAAGGTGACCCTGGTTTGGGGCAGAATGATAAGCAAGGCATAGGGGCGAGTGACAGGGAGAGGGATTCACAGAAAGGTGAGTGGAGAACTGTTTGCACTTCACACTGTCTCTGCAGAGTGGGAGGGCTGGAAATGTGGGGTATGCAGCAAGGGAACAGCCCTGGCCAACCCAACACCTGTGAGACAAACTCTCCTTTTCTCATCTCTCCATTCCCTCAACGCAGAGGCTTCAGTGCCTGCGATGGGGAGAGGAACAGCAGGGTCCCTGCCGGGTGGTACTTTGTGCTCAAACCAGCAAGATACCTAGGATCCTTCTGCCTCTAGGTTCAAATGCTTGTGTGGCTGCCACACGGTGGATGTGCTGGATTCCCACCAGTTCACTGCATGTGTATCTTTTGGGCAGAATCCTATGAACCAAAGTCCTGTTACTGCCGCACAATTGTTAAAGAGCCCGTCACATGTCCTGTAAAAGTTGGGCTTTGCACATTGTCCTTGGCCAAAATCTCCCCTCTCTTCCCTATTGGGCCATGAGCAAAGACCCCATCAGCCACCCCAGGGGAGGTGCAGTGGTGATGAAATGTGCATTGCTTAGTACTTGATGCTTATGTTCATTGTTAGGGCAGAGTGAAAGTTATGATGTTCTTTACTAAGTTCTCCTTGCTGGTAAGTGCTTGGATTTTGTACATGAGGTGAGAGGTAGCTACAGCTGGCCCTTGGCAGTGTTAGCTGGTCTGGAAACCAAAGGTTTTAATTTCCAGACTATGCATAGAGATGATGGATTAGAATTTGTCATAGACCCAGCCAGAAGACTGAAGGAGGAACAATTCCTAACCTGTACTGGAAAGAAGAGGTTCTCAAACTGGGGAACACAGAATATATTCTGGGGGTGGCATGAGATGCCAAAGCGGAAAGCGGTGGGTGGTACAAATATTGTGCTTATGTTCATTGCTAGGACAGAGTGAATTTTATGATGTCCTTAACTAAGAGCTCCTTCCTGGTAAGTGTTTGGGTTTTGTACACTAAGTGACAGGTAGCTGCAATTGTCACTTGGAACTTGGAAGTGGAGTGGAAATCCAGGGTTTTATTTCCAGAACATGGATAGAGATAATGGACTGAAAGTTGTCATGGACCCAATCAGAAAAATGAAGAGGGAACATTTTCTAAATTCTAACCCATACTGGAGAGTGCCCTCTACTCTTGCTGGGCAGCCATGCATAGCCACAGAATGGATCCACTGACTGTATGTGTCTCGCTTGGTATTTTCAGGTTGGAGTGAAGGTGTTTCTGAGGTGGAGAAGGAAACTCTGTTCCTGCCTCCTGGAGACACAGGTTATGATGATGTGGGACATGGAGACTTTGGGGGATCGGTATCAGAAATGATTTGATTGGGCCAAATAACCTTGTGATGATGTAAAAGCTTCTCCTCTTTCTCTCAGAAATGCTCCCTCTTGCATGATGCCCGAAGACAGTCCCTGCCTGGTAGATAGACAAAGCAGGTGTTTTTATAGGGTTTGTGTGAATTTATAGGAAATACAAGTGTGAGTAGAAAAAGGTTCACAAACATCCTCTGTATAATTTCCTATTCATTGGCCAGGATGGAAGTTTCCTGCCTTTTTATCCCTGTAGTTTCTTTAGCTTGAATCTGTGCCTTTTTCTTATTAAATCCCTTCTGAAAGTCTGCCCAGCAGTGGAAGTTTTTCTTGCCAGATGAATTGTGCAGTTTCCAGGGCTCATCATGGGGAGAGGATGAGATACAACAAACCAAGAGTCAAGGGTGGGCCACCTCTGGGTATGGCCGTCTGTTTGATAGCAGGGTGGGTTTACACTGAATGTTCTATCGGGCATGTGGTAAAAGTGAGACACCAGCAAGAGAACGTTCTGAGATGAGCAACATGGTTGTTCCTAAACCTAATTCAGATCTGAAACTTTCATTGAATCCAAAGAGATACAGTAACTCCTCGCTTAACGATGAAATTATGTTCCTGAAAAATGCAACTTTAAGTGAAACGATATTAAGCGAATCCAATTTCCCCATAAGAATTAATGTAAAGAGGGGGGGTTAGGTGCCAGGGAAATGTTTTTTCACCAGAAAAAAAAAACCTATATATATACACAGTATAAATTTTAACAAACAATTTAATACTGTACACAGCAGTGATGATTGTGAAGCTTGGTTGAGGGGGTGAAGTCAGAGAGTGGAAGAGGGTGGGATATGTCCCAGGGGATGCCTTACTGCTCAATGATGAACTAGCACTCGGCTGAGCCCGAAAGGGTTAACACGTTGTTGTTAATGTAGCCTCACACTCTACAAGGCAGCACAAATGGAAGGAGGGGAGACAGCATGGCAGAGAGAGACAGAGACACACACCCTGTGTGTGTGTATGAGAGAGAGAGATGAGCATTGCCCCTTTAAGTATGCTGAGCGCACTCTAAGCACATTGCCCTTTTAAGTAGATCAGCAAGTTGAGACAGCAGCTGCTGCCAGCAAGCTCCCTCCGTCCTGAGCCCTGTTGTGCCCCCCCTAGCTCTATCGAGATAGGGTAAGTGGGAGCAGGAGCAAGGGGGACACCCTGACGTTATTCCCCTTTTCCCTCCCACACACAGCAAGCAGGAGGCTGCTGGGAGCAGCTCCAAGGCAGAGGACAGGTGCAGCACATGGCAATGGCACAAACAGCTGAACTGCCCGGCAATTGATAGCCCGCTGGTCCACCCTGGTTCCAAGTCCCCACCAGCTCCAACGGGCTGCTCTTTCTGCAAGTAGTGGACAAAGCAGGCGGCTGCCAAAGAAGGTTATAAGGGAGCATTGCACAACTTTAAACGAGCATGTTCTCTAATTGATCATCAATGTAACAATGAAACAATGTTAACTGCGATGACTTTAAGTGAGGAGTTACTGTAAATGGAAAAAATTCTCCCTGGGTAATTCACACCTGAAATTAAGCAAATGGTGAAAATAATTCCCCATTAGCTATAAATACAGAGGATGAAAATATCTGCTAGGAGGATCAATTAATTTTATAGACAATAATGACAAAGAGAGGGTTAACAAGAGTCTGGGTTTTCACTGAACCAATAAGGCTAGAAACCCCAGTAAAACTGATTCACACAATGGCATGTTTATTTCCATGACAATCCACAAATATAGTTTAAAATCAATGCTGAGCTGAGAACTGACCAGTGGAAAAGCCAGAAGTGTTCTCTGGATGAACCTCCAGTGAAATCAATACCAGAACATATGCAGAATACATTATTTCACCGAAATAGTGTCTTTCTTTCCTTTACCACAAATCCTGCATTCAGTTTTGGTCACTTCATCTCTAGCGGGTTCGAATGAAAATAGAAAAGGTCGACAGATGATTGGAAACAGCAGGTCCGGTGGGGTCATATGCAGTGATGAGCTGCCAAAATCTTAACAACTGGTTCCCTCCTCACCCCACGAGGGGGTCGTTGCCCACTCCTGCCCCATCCAACCCCCCGCGTTCCTTGACACTCCCCCCAGGACCCCTGCTCCCTCCACCCCCTCTCCTGTCCCCTGACTGCCCCCAGAACTGGGCAGGAGGGTCTTGTGGGCCACCATAGTGGGTGCCCACCCCACCCCTAAGAGCCAGAGGGACCTGCTGGGGGGCAAGGTGAGGAGTCCCAGCGGTGCTTACCTGGGGCAGCTCCCAGGAAGCATCCAGCAGGTGCATCTGGCTCCTAGGGGCAGGGTAGCGTAGCCAGCGGGGGAACAGGGGGTGCGGCTGCTCTCCTCACTGATCACATCAAAAGTGGCTCCTTAGGCGCTGACTCTGTGGGTGCTCTGGGGCTGGAGCACCCATGGGGAAAATTTGGTGGGTTCAGAGCACCCACCGGCAGCTCCCCGCCCCGCGCCCAGCCCCAGCTCACTTCACCTCACCTCTGCTCCGCCCCTGAACGCATCGCCCGCTCTGCTTCTCCGCCCCGCCCATGGCTTCCCACGAATCAGCTGTTCGGCGGGAAGCCAGGGAGGGCTGAGAAGCAAGCGGCGGCTTCCCACTCAGGCTGAGGGTGGCAGTGGTGAGCTGGGATGGGGAGTGGTTCCCCTATGCACCCTCCCGCCGGGGTTACCTGCTGTGGTGTGGGTGGCCCTCCTCGTGCCCTTCTGCCCCAGTTCACTTCCACTCTGCCTCCCCCTCCCTGGGCCTGAGTGCGAAGCCGCCGCCTGCTTCTCAGCCCGCTCCGGCTTCCCACGTGAACAGCTGATTTGTGGGAAGCCTGGGGGGGCAGACAAACAGAGTGGGGAGGAGCATTCAGGGGAGGAGGAGGAGGGGGAGCGGAGGTGAGCTGGGGCTGGGGGTGGGGTGGGCAGCTGCCAGTGGGTGCTCTGCACCCACCAAATTTTCCCCTTGGGTGCTCCAGCCCTGGAGCACTCATGGAGTCGGTGCCTAAGGTGCCACATTTGGCCGGTTGTTAAATTTAGAAGCCCTTTTAGAACCAGTTGTCCCTTGTGGAACAACCAGTTCTAAAAGGGCTTCTAAATTTAACAACCGGTTCTAGCGAACCAGTGCGAACCGGCTTCAGCTCAGCAGTGGTCATATGAAGAGACTAGAAATACAACAATTTTCTTCTGAAAGGAGAAAAACAAAATAAGACATTATTGAGACATGTAATAGGGCATACTGACCCTTGGAGACTGAGGAGGGAAATCTCAGGGGCTTTGCTCATCTGTTTGTGGGGTTGTGTTCTCAAGACAGATTTGTGGGACAAAGGAAATGACCACAGAGAGAGGAGTGGCCCCCGTATGGATGTTTGTGCTTTGGCAGGGAACCCAGGCTGCTGATGCTGCCTAGGGCCTGGGACTGGAGCCTTAAAGAGGGAGCGGGTGAAGGCTCTTCTCTTCTTTCAGGCTGAAGGAATTCTGGGTTTGGTCAGTCCGTCCAGGGTGGGGTCACATCACTCACAGGCAAAGAGAGGAAAACTCCCCCCAGAATGGCACATGCAGATCCTGGATAAAAGGAACAACAGCAGGTGAAGGTGACTGAGTAGGGGATTCCCTTGTGCATGTTATGAAGCTATTACTATCTGGATCACTTGGTAGGCTGGGTCCATTCAAACATACTGAGCTTTAATAAAATGCAAGGTCATACATTTGTAACTCTGAAGAAGATTTAGGTGTGATAATGAAGAAACAACTCAGCACGAAATCCCAGTGTGATGCTGTGGCCAAAATGGCCAACGCAATCCTTGGATGCATATGCAGGAGAATAGTGACTAGAAATAGGGTGCTGATTTTATCTCTGTATACAACATTATGACCAATACCAGAATATTGCACCCAGTTCTGGGGTCCACATTTTAAGAAGGACAGTGAAAAATTGGAGAGGGTGTGGAGAAGAGCTACAAAAAAGATGGCTGAGAAAATGCCTTACAATGAGAGACAAGAGCTCAATCTCTCCAGTGTATCAAAAAGAAGATCAAGAGGTGACTTGATTACGGTGCATAAAATACCCTCACAAAGAGAAAGTACTGGGTACTAAAGGGCTTTGTAATCGAGCAGCAAAAGGCACAACAAGAACCAATGGCTGGAAGTTAATGCCAGAGAAACTGAAATTTAAAATAAGGCACAAATTTTAATAGGGTAATTAAGCATTGGAACAATCTACAAAGGGAAATGAGACAGATTGTCTACCCCACACAGGGGAGGGGGCGGGTTTGAGCAAGTGCTCTGAGGTGGTATAGAAAATTATTTCTCTTAGCTGCTTCACTGGTGGGTCTTGCTCACATGCTCAGGATCTAACCGATCACCATTTTAAGGGTAGGCAAGGAATTTCCCCCAGATCATATTGTCAGGGACCCTGGAGGCTTTTTACCATCCTCTGCAGCATGGGGTGCACATCATTGCTAGGATCATCTTGATATATCTCAAAATTACTTCCCTGCCAATGCAGGGGACTCGGGTATTGGTGCATCTCAGTCCTGCCTAATCTCTGCCTGTGGCACACAATAGTTTAGTCTCCTGAGGGCTGTAATACTTTGTCTCATCCAGGTTGTTGGTCCCAGTGCAGTGGTGACTTTGGTGGCCTCTCATGTTTATGGGGGTTAGACTGGATTATTTAGTTGTCCTGACTGACCTTAAAATCTGCACATCTATATTATGGCTACAATGTTGCTGTGTCTGACTTGTGGCCACTCTGACTCACAGGAGCCCCCTCTTTCCAATCAAGTCACCTCCTAGTACTCAGGGAATGGCATCTGCCGCAAAAGGCAATAGGGTGCTGTGGGAATAACTTTGGGGGCAGTCACTAGTCACGGAAAACAAAAGTTCTCACAACACCCCTGACAGATACACGAGGGTCTCTGTCCATGCAGGAGATAGTCCAGCACTCCCAGTGGAAAGGAATGATGAGGGGGATAGAAACACTCATGATGGGGAGTTGCGTGTTTCAGCCATGTTGGTGTGTGGGTACCAGCTGAAAAACATACACTGTACCCACAACCAGAGCAAGTTCACACTGTAAAAACACCAAACCCAAGAGGGACATCTTAATCTCAGCACAAGTTCTGCTTTAACCCATTGTTGCGGTGCCCTGCCCAGGGTATGGGGTGGGCCAGGTGTAGCAGGCCTCTCCAGAACCTCCGTGGGACTAGCAGTTGATGAAGTTCCTCCTTTGTCTGCGGATCCTTGACCAGCCTATAGAGAACGTTGTTACGGACCTCAAATCACAGCCCTTGGGGGCATCGCTGGGGTTGGTCCTCCACTTGAGTGGGGCCCACTGCCTGTTCCCATGCCCAGCTGAGGTTCGGCTCTCCCCTTTGCTCCTCTAGGCCGTCCCCGTCAATGTCCAACCACCCTTGTCCATCCTCTGTCGGGTCCTTCGCGGGGGAGGGGGGAGGGAGTGTGGCATGTATTTGATGTCTTGGAACTCCCTGATGGCCCTTCTTCTGCGCCTGGTGTTCGGCGGCCATTTCCTGCATCAGCTATTGCTGCTGCTGTGGCATCTGGAGCTGTTGCTGGGTGGCAATCTGTGGGAACAGCTGGGCCTGCTGTTGCTGCTGCTGCCTGGCCTGCTGCTGCTGGCTCTCCAGCAGCCACTTCAATGCTTCTCAGTGTCCATGACTCTCATATTGGGGGTCAGCTCACCAGTCTGGTTTGGATCCTTCTAGCTAGTCCCGCTCATTGCCCATATTCTCCCCCAGTTGCCGCGGGGCTGGTCCAGCCTGTCCTCCTTTGGGATGGGAAGGGGGCATTATAGCCCCGCGGCTGCATCCAGCTGACTGCTCTTAGTCTCAGGGTGGAACAGCCTAAGTGCCAGAGTCAATATGGCTGCTCTCCTTAGCATGACTACGCGGCCTCGTGGCCAGAGTCAATGTGATTGCCCTCTCTTGCAGGGCTACATGGCCCAGTGTCCAGAGTCAATACAGCTGCATTTCCCCACAGGGCTGAATGGTCTAGTGGCCAGAGTCAATACAGCTGCCCTTCCTTTCAGGGCTGTGTGGCCTAGTGTCCAGAGTCACTACAGCTGCCCTCCTCGTTAGGGCTGAGTGGCCCAATGGCCAGAGTCAGTAGGGCTACCCCTGAGCAGCAGGGCAGCTTGGTCTAGTGACCAAAGTCCTTAGCGGTGCCCTCTCTTGTTGGGCTGCATGGCCTAATGACCAGATTCAATATGACTGCCCTTCTTGTCAGGGCTGTGTGGCCAATGGCCAGAGGCGATAGGGCTACCCTTGAGCAGCTGGGCAGTGTGGGCTGATGGCTGGAGTGGCGGGCCGCCGCCAGGGTAAAGGCACCTGTGTCCTCCCTATTCCACCAAGTCCCAACCCAGGGCCCTGACAAGCCACCTGCTCAGCAGGGATCCTGCCAAAGCACAGTAAGCTAAGCCTTGGTTCTATAGTCAGCTCCCCATTAAGTTCCCCTGGGTTACTTCCTACCCATTCCTCCACGGCTAGTTGTCTCGGGTGTCCCACAGCCTCTCCTCCCTCTGCGGCATTGCGTGCCTGGGGATCATTGGTTGTCATAGTCTGGCTGGCCTCCATGTCCTGGCATGTCGGCAGTCCCTCTGCAGGAACCAGCAGCGCACCTCCGTTCCAGTTGGCAGTATTGACTGAGCTGAGTTGCTCCCTTTTATACCCTGGTTCCAGCTGGAGCCTACCCAGCAGAGATGAGGGAGCATGGCCTCCTCGACCCAAAGAGTGGGATTAACCCCTGCTGAACCAGTTCAGGGCTGGTACACCCCATCACACCCATTAGAAAATTACCACTGTCCTGTAATTATTGGGGCTTCTCAGTGCCGGAATACACCAAACCCCTGAGGTGCCAGTAGGATGCCATGTGCCGTGACTCAGAGGCAAGCGTTGTAGGTGTTTCAGCAGCTAGGCCTTGTGGGTGCTATCCCTGGAGGGTCACAATAACCACTCAGACACCTGGCTAAGGAAAAGGGCATTTTACTAGGGCTGGCAGGAAAGGGGAAGGTTGCAGATGCCCTAGGTCCAGAGGCTTAATCAGTTACAGTTCACAGTGAGCAATAGTGGTAAATGTTTGGGTCTCTGGAGCTGTCCAGTCGAGAGTCCGGGCACTTCAGGCTTAGTGCCTGGGGTGCCCTGTCCAGTCCACTCTCTAGCCAAGCAAATAGGAGCTTGCAAGTTTCCAGGCCTGGTTCATTTAATGTCTCTCATTGGGGCCCTCTCTGCACTGGCTCCTTGTCCAGCTGCTGCTGCTCCCCCATAAGTCCCCCACAGAACTGCACCAGGCTGTAAGCTGTGCAGTCAGAGATTGTTCCACATGTGGGTCACAATACAGTTCCTGGGGACTGCCCTCTGCATCTAGCTTTGTGCAGTTCCTTGCTTTCCATGTGGTCACTGCTTCCCACAATAGCCCATCCACTTCCTGGTTCAGGACCCTTCCCATTACCTGGCCAGAGGAAAGGGAAGTGCTGCGGAGAAAGGTCTGGTATAGGTTGTACTTCCCTTCTTAGCAGATCCATCACACTCCCAAACATAAACTGAAAGATTCTGCAAACTGAGAAGGTTCATCTCTGCCATATCAGATTATGAGCCCTAAGAATTTTGAGGTCACATCAATTGCCCCCTTTTGCTTAAAGAAACTAAGTCTGCATCCGCCTTTTCATCTTTTTTCTGTACCTTCTTTTAACTACAAACTTTACATAATATAGTTTTGGGGAAACACTGATTTCCTGTATTCTTTTACCCATTCAACCCAAAATGATCCATGACATTTTACCAAGAAATGGAAATCTGAGAAAGTCAAAGTGTTTGTGAAAATTTTTCATTTTTTTTAAAATCCATCTCTTGGCTCAATGATCCTGATCCATGAACGTTCAGGCCAGACTGAAGACTAGGCAATTGAAGGGAAAATCCAATTGATAGGTAATGTTTCCCTCTCTCTCTTCCAGCAGCAGGGTCAGCAAAGCTAGCATAACATAAGCTGGCAGGGACCACGTCCAGGACAGGTAGGGTACATCTTCAAAACCTTCGAGATAGTATGTCCTGAGGTTCAGTAGGATTGATACTCTGTAGACTTGAATATAAGAAAAGAAAGGGGGATAAACATTAGCCAAAAAGACAGCACAATCCACTCCTTTTCATTTCTGGGTTTTCAAAAATAAAAAAAAAATCCTCAATGTTTTAGTTCTGGATTTATATTTCCATTGAAAACTGTCATGGACTCACAGGACTCATGCACCTCGGCTCCGTAGGGTCCCTGGGAGTGATCCTCCTTCAGCATGACAGCCTTCCGTGAAGCTTGCACTCTCTCTCTGGGGTTAGGCCCTCTAGCCCCACCACTCCCTGGGACCATATCTCTGAGCTTTCTGCATGCCTGTCCCTCGCCATTGGCCCCCTCAGGGAGTCCACTCTCTCTGGAACCCCAGGGCCTCCACTCCCAGAGGGAAGAATGCAACCCTGATCTCTAGATCAGAGTGACTCTCAGCCAACATAAAACAGAAGGGTTTATTTTAGGGCCTCCCCTGGGATAGTACTTGTGGTGTGCTATTGACCACCGGGATCCGATTTGGATATGGATAGAGACCTCTTTAATGTTTTTAATGAAGTAAATACTAATGGGAATTGTGTGATCAAGGGAGACTTTAGCTTCCCATATATAGACTGGAGGACAAGTGATGGTAATAATAATAGGGCTCAGATTTTCCTGGATGCGATAGCTGATGGATTCCTTCACCAAGTAGTTGCTGAACCAACAAGAGGGGATGCCATTTTAGATTTCGTTTAGGTGAGTAGTGAGGACCTCATAGAAGAAATGGTTGTAGGGGACAACCTTGGTTCGAGTGATCATGCGCTAATTCAGTTCAAACTAAATGGAAGGATAAACAAAAATAGATCTGTGACGAGGGTTTTTGATTTCAAAAGGGCTAACTTTAAAAAATTAAGGAAATTAGTTAGGGAAGTGGATTGGACTAAAGAACTTGTGGATCTAAAGGCAAAGGAGGCCTGGAATTACTTCAAGTCAAGGTTGCAGAAACTATCAGAAACCTACATCCCAAGAAAGGGGGAAAAATCCATAGGCAGGAGTTGTAGACCAAGCATCTCAAAGATGTGATTAAGAAAAAGCAGAAAGCCTACAAGGAGTGGAAGATGGGAGGGATCAGCAAGGAAAGCTACTTTATTGAGGTCAGAACATGTAGGGATAAAGTGAGAAAGGCGAAAAGCCATGTAGAGTTGGACCTTGCAAAGAGAATCAAAACCAATAGTAAAAGGTTCTATAGCCATATAAATAAGAAGAAAACAAAGAAAGAAGAAGTGGGACCGCTAAACACTGAGGATGGAGTGGAGGTTAAGGATAATAGAACCAAACTCGAACAGCTTAATGGGACTAAATCGGGGGGCCCGGATAATCTTCATCCAAGAATATTAAATGAACTGGCACATGAAATTGCAAGCCCATTAGCAAGAATTTTTAATGAATCTGTAAACTCAGGGGTTGTACCGTATGACTGGAGAATTGCTAACGTAGTCCCTATTTTTAAGAAAGGAAAAAAAAGTGATGTGAGTAACTACATGCCTGTTAGTTTGACATCTGTAGTATATAAGGTCTTGGAAAAATATTTGAAGGCGAAAGTAGTTAAGGACATTGAGGTCAATGATAATTGGGACAAAATGCAACATGGTTTTACAAAAGGTAGATAATGTCAAACCAACCTGATCTCCTTCTTTGAGAAGAAAAGGAGTACTTGTGGCACCTTAGAGACTAATAAATTTATTTGAGCGTAAGCTTTCATGGGCTACAACTCACTTCATTGGACGCATTCAGTGGAAAATACAGGGGGGAGATTTTGTATACACAGAACATGAAACAATGGGTGTTACCATACACACTGTAAGGAGAGTGATCAGGTAAGGTGGGCAGCAGGAGAGCGGGGGGGTGGGACCTCTTGTAGTAATAATCAAGGTGGGCCATTTCCAGCAGTTGACAAGAACGTGTGAGGAACAGTGCGGGGGAGGGGGGGCGGGGAGGAGAAATAAACATGAGGAAATAGTTTTACTTTGTGTAATGACACATCCACTCCCAGTCTTATAAAGAGTTATAAAGACTGGGAGTGGATGTGTCATTACACAAAGTAAAACTATTTCCCCATGTTTATTTCCCCTCCCCCCCCCACTGTTCCTCACACGTTCTTGTCAACCGCTGGAAATGGCCCACCTTGATTATCACTACAAAAGGTTCCCCCCCGCCTCCGCTCACGAAAGCTTATGCTCAAATAAATTTGTTAGTCTCTAAGGTGCCACAAATACTCCTTTTCTTTTTGCAGATACAGATTGACATGGCTGCTACTCTGAAACCTTCTTTGAGAAGGTAATAGATTTGTTAGACAAAGGAAACACAGTGGATCTAATTTACCTCGATTTCAGTAAGGCATTTGATACTGTTCCACATGGGGAATTATTAGCTAAATTGGAAAAGATGGGGATCAATATGAAAATTGCAAGGTGGACAAGGAACTAGTTAAAGGGGAGACTACAGCAGGTCACACTGAAAGATGAACTGTCAGGCTGGAAGAAGGTTACTAGTGGAGTTCCTCAGGGATCGGTTTTGGGACCAATCTTATTTAATCTTTTTATTACTGACCTTGGCACAAAAAGCGGGAATGTGCTAATCAAGTTTGCAGATGACACAAAGCTGGGAGGTATTGCCAATACAGAGAAGGACCGGGATCTCATACAGGAAGATCTGGATGATCTTGTAAACTGGAGTAATAGTTAATAGGATGAAATTTAATAGTGAAAAGTGCAAGGTCATGCATTTAGGGATTAATAAGAAGAATTTTTGTTGTAAACTGGGGACGAATCACTTGGAAGTAACAGAGGAGGAGAAGGACCTCAGAGTATTGGTTGATCACAGGATGACTATGAGCCGCCAATGTGATATGGCTGTGAAAAAAGCTAATGCGGTCTTGGGATGCGTCAGGCGAGGCATTTCCAGTAGAGATAAGGAGGTGTTTGTACATTATACAAGGCATTGGTGAGACCTCATCTGGAATATTGTGTGCAGTTCTGGTCTCCCATGTTTCAGAAAGATGCATTCAAACTGCAACAGGTACAGAGAAGGGCTACTAGGATGATCCGAGGAATGGAAAGCCTGTCTTATGAAAGGAGACTCAAAGAGCTTGGCTTGTTTAGCTTAACCAAAAGAAGGCTGAGAGGAGATATGATCGCTCTCTATAAATATATCAGAGGGATAAACACCACGGAGGGAGAAGAATTATTCAAGCTCAGTACCAATGTGGACACAAGAACAAATGGATATAAACTGGCCATCAGGAAGTTTAGACTTGAAATTAGACAAAGGTTTCTAACTATCAGAGGAGTGAAGTTCTGGAACAGCCTTTTGAGGGAAGCAGTGGGGGCAAAAGACATATCTGGCTTCAAGACTAAGCTTGATAAGTTTATGGAAGGGATGATATGATGGGATAGTCTAATTCTGGCAATTAATTGATCTTTGACTATTCACGGTAAATATGCCCAATGGCCTGTGATGCGATGTTAGATGGGGTGGGATCTGAGTTACTACAGAGAATTCTTTCCTGGGTGTCTGGCTGGTGAGTCTTGCCCACATGCTCAGGGTTTAGCTGATCACCATATTTGGGGTCAGGAAGGAATTTTCCTCCAGGGCAGATTGGCAGAGGCCCTGGGGGTTTTCGCCTTCCTCTGCAGCATGGGGCATGGGTCACTTGCTGGAGGATTCTCTGCACCTTGAAGTCTTTAAACCATGAGTTGAGGACTTCAATAGCTCAGACATAGGTCAGGGGTTCGTTACAGGAGTGGGTGGGTGAGATTCTGTGGCCTGCACTGTGCAGGAGGTCAGACTAGACGATCATAATGGTCCCTTCTGACCTTAAAGTCTATGATTCTATGTATATATCTGACCAGGGAATCTCTGTGAAATACTATACACCATAGGGTTCCTAGCTCACACCACCTCCTTGTTTCAGGCATTGGGACCTGGCGAATGGGGTCACAAAGCCACTCGGCTTTGGCCCTGCTGCCCCATCCATCTTCTCTCCTTGTGGATGGGTGTCCAGTCCAAACCTGAGAGGCACTGCAACACTGTGAGTCGGGTTGCAACACCACTTACTCAAATGTGGCCCAGCCCCACATCTGGCATTGTGGAGGAGCGGCCAGGCCACTCCTGAGAGGCCCTGCATCCCCATGTGCCAGGTCACAATGCCTGGAGCAGGGAACTGGGCCCAGCCCTGCAGGACGGGAACCACCACTGCAGGGTGAGTGCAGGGCGGGCAGGCTGGCTCTCCAACCCCAGAACCCCCTGCACCAGGCCAGGATTTGGGTTGTGGTGCCAGGTGAAGGCTGCATATAGGTAATGGTGAATCACAAGAAAAGCAAAATTCTGTTAGTGGGTTGCCTAAGCAACAAGTTGGGGAACCGCGGCTCTAATCCACCTAGCTCGGGTACCGGAGCTGTGACACTGGGCTGCACAAGCTTCAGCGCAGGCTAGTCCCACCGGTAATTACCCAGGGTTCTGAGTAGGCTGGTACAGACCGATGAAGCGTATGGTGTCTGATACCTGAGCTAGCTACATTAAAGCTAGTGCTGGTATGTCCGCTCAAGCTGTGATGACACCTCATGCCTACAGTGTGGACGTACCCTCCACAGTGAAAAGAAAGCAAAAGGCAGCTGAATTACTCAGAAAAGTCACGACCCACTGCAAAGAAGGCTGGACATAAGAGCAACATCTGGCATCTCTATGAAACTGCACTGGGTGGTTTCAGGTGATCTTAGCAAAAACCCCAGGCTGTTGTTGAAGGGGTCCAGAGTAGCCATCCCCTCATGGGTGAAAAAGGACATTCTCATAAACTGCACGAGGGCCACTAAGCCGGCCCAAAATGCACAGAAACTGCTCAACAGTTCAGTAGCCTTGACTGAGGAACAAGTACCAGAGAGAGGTGAGAACTCTGAGACCTGCACTTACATGAGAACCAACCAACCAGAACCATCGTTACCTTCCCTCCCTCAGACACACCATGGAGGAAAGACCTTCTCCAGCTGGCTAATGGAACCTCTCTTCCAGTGACTGGCTGCTTGTCAAGATTTACTGAAATAACCAAGGTACTGACCACTACATCACCAACTCTGGGGTTGGGATGAAATCCATGTTCCCTGCAATGGACTCCCACTGCAAGTCTGCTCAGATAATGATCCTCAGTTTCTACTGGACACTGTTAAATTTACAAAACCCTGCAGTTTCACCATGTTACATCAGTTCCCAGTTTTCACAAAACCATGGGGAGGCACAACTCTCACTCAAAACGGTGAAACAGATTCTTACAACATCCACAGGTCTGTATCTGGCCCTGCTCGGATACTGGCCGGCACCTCTGGGAAATGGATTCAGCCCCAGTCTGTAGCTGTGTTGAGTTCCATCATCCCAACCATCCCTTCACTCTTAGACCTTAGTAGGATGGAATTTCCAATGCTACTGAGAAAGGAAGAACAATCTAAAAGCTTTTGGAAGAGGAACTTTGCCAGATGTTACAGAGTCAAACCCCTGACGGAGCTGAACGCAGGAGATCGGGTGTGGCTGAAAGGCTCTGCAGAAGAAGGAATAGTACAGGCACAGCTGAACACCCCTCGATCTTACCCTGTTCTAGTTCCGGGGTAGCAGTTGCCATCAGTTTGTTTCAGCAGCTAACTCTCTGGAGCACTCAGATCCCTACCTGCAAGCTAAACCTCTGAGTAATGATCCCCCTGATCATACAGTTGGTGTTGGTCCTGCTTTGAGCAGGGGGTTGGACTGATGACCTCCTGAGGTATCTTTCAACCCTAATATTCTATGATATACACCAGCCACCATCTCCTCCACACCTGACAGGCAGGGGAACCCGGCTGGGTCTAACAGCCTCTCTCCTTCCTGAAAGGCTAGGTCAGATCTTGGGAACCTGAGGAACTCAGGGATTTAGTAGCCAAGTGTTTTCCCCGGGCAGAACAATCCCCTGGCACGAGACTGACGGGTCAGGCAGTCTGCCCAGCCTTCAGTGGGCTGTTTTGAGTAGTCTGTGCTGATGTTTAGAGAATGGTTGGAGGAATGTTTTACTATCATTTCTGCCTCACAAAAGAGGATTTTGTCTAGGGACACTTTTTAGACAGGCCACTAGGGGGCCTTACAGAACAAGTACACAGCTGCAGGCAAGGAGGAAATTAAGGTTGTTCTGTTATTCACCCTCCCCTTAGTGTCCTTTGTAAATTCAGTCAGCTGGGCTGGAAGGCTGCACAGCACCAATGAGATTGATTCAGGTCACTGGGATCAGGCAGGTGTTGAGATGCTAATGGCTCACGCTGCTGAAACTCATGCACAGGGGTGGCAGGTTTGTAGAAATTTTGGTGCTGCCCAGAACACCCGGAACCCCCCCCCCCCCCCACACACACACCTGCCTAAGGCTCTGGGAGGGAGTTTGGGTGGGGGAAGGGGTCTTGGGTTCAGGTGATTGGGCTGCACAAGGTGGTGGGGGTGCAGGCTCTGGGAGGGGGGTTGGGTGCAGAAGGGGTGAGAGATCAGGCTCTTGGAGGGGGGTTGGGTGCAGGAGGTGTGAGGGGTCGGGCTCTGGAAGGGAGTTTGGCGGGGGACGGGGTCTGGGGTGCAGGCTCTGGGCTGGGGCAGGGGATTGGGGTGCAGGAGGGGTACAGGGTGCAGGCTCTGGAAGGGAATTTGGGTGCAGAAGGGGTGAGAGGTCAGGCTCTGGGAGGGAGTTTGGGTGAGGGAGGGGGTCTAGAGTGCAGGCTCTGGGAGGGAGTTTGGGGACAAAAGTAGGTGCAGTGGAGGGGTGGGAGTACAAGAGGGAGTTACGGGGGGAGGAGAGGCGGAGTGCAGGCTCTGGAAGTGGATGGGGGTTCGATGCTTACCCGAGACACCCCCTCCGGCAGCGGCTCTTAGGCAGGGCAGGGAGGCGGCGGGGGGTGGGTGTCTCCAGGCACCACCCCTGCAGCTTCCCATTGGCCGCAGGGGCATTTGGGGTGGGGGCAGCGCGCCAGGGGAAGCGTGGAGGGAGTGGTGGGGGGAAGGTGGGAACTTTGCTGGAGCTGGGCCCGTGGGACAGGAATATTCCTGGTGCCTGGGCGGCACAGGCCCATAGAACTCGCCACCCATGCTCACGCAGGAGGCTTTAGCTGTCTGCCACATCAGCCATCTCTCCTGCAGGAAGCTGAGACCCTGCATTCACTATGGTACTAACCAGCTGTTGGCATCAGCACATCTGTGACACTGGACTAACACTGTGAACTTCCTGAGCCCAGCCTGGATCTGTGCTGTTGGTCACATGAACAGAAGGCGAGGAGTTCACCAAGTGCAGCTGGGGAAAGAAAATCATTATAAATGTAACCCTTCTGCCAGGTGGAGCTGGCAGCAACCAGAGCCAGGTTCAATGCAACACAGAACAGGCTCAAGACCCCACCCAGTAACCTGGGAAAATTACACACCACCCTTGGGAGCCTCTGAGAGGCAATACTTCCCCACTCGCAAGCAGAGTCTGAGTGTAGAAAAGAAACTTTTAATGAAAGGAGGGAAATCACCAGACATTAATTAGGGAAAATGCCAGAAGCAGGAGTCATAAACATAAAACTATTAGCAGGAGACCCACCCCAGCATGCGTGGGGCAGTGCCTTCCACCTCATGTTCTTGAGTTCTACAACCAAAAGTTCCTTTTCTGTGCCCCTCTCTGCTCTCTTACCACACCCCACTCACAGTAGTTGTCCTTGGTCAGTGAGGACTCAGGGCTCAGACACGCATCTGTGTGAGTTCACCTCCCACCCAAGGAAGAAGGCACCTTGCTTCCGCTTGCTCAGCTGGCCACCACACCAACTACCTGGCCGCCTTGCCAACCGCGGTTCCTTGCTGCAGCAGAGAAGATGGAGCTATGGCCTTTGTGTGTATTTACTACTGTGTCAGTGACAGGGAAGGGAAGGGAGAGCTGTCCCTGGCCAACAGACACAAAAACACCCAAGCCCCCAAATCAATGTCACCAACATAACCCCTACGGAGTGTCAAAGGGTAGAAGGAGGATAAGGCGAAGAGGCTGGGAAGTGGAGTTATGATAAATGAGGTGGGGGGGTAGCTCTCCTTTATGAACAGCCAGTTATCTATAAAATCCCTATTAGTAGCTGTACTCTACTTGCTTTCCTGTAAAGGGTTAAAAAAGTCCATAGGAAAAAGAAAGGGAGCGGGCACCTGACCAAAAGAGACAATGGGAAGGCTAGAACTTTTTAAAATTGAGAAAAAACTTTCCCTTTGTCTTTCTCCAGAGAGAGGGGACAGAGCAGAGTCATGACTATGCTGTAAAAAGCTTTTTGCCAGGTATGCAAATCATCAGATCATACCTAGAACTACCCAGATATGTAAGCAAATTAGAAAATGTCTAAAAAGACGCTATTAGGTTTATTTCTTTTATTTCCTTATGGCATGCGGACTCCTCTGTGCTAACCCTAAATGCTTTTGTTTTGCTTGTTTTGCTCCTTTAAGCTGGACCTCAAGGTTATTCTTGAAGTTTAATTTTTGTAAGTGGATTTCTTTAAATCTAGCAAAAGCCGAAGTTCCAGATGTATTTTCTTTCTTTTTGTTTTTAATAAAATTTACCTTTTTTACTAACAGGATTTGGATTTTTGTGTCTTAAGAGGTTTGTGCACGTTTTTTTAGTTAGCTGGTGGCAACAGCTGATTTCTTTATTTTCCTTTTTTAACTCTTCCCTGGATGGGGGGTGAAACGGCTTGAAGGTATCCCACAGGAAGGAATTCCCAAGTGCGCCATCCTGGGTTCCAAGGGGTTTTCCATTTGGATCTACCCAGGCAAGATCAGAGAAAAGCTGTAACCTTGGGAGTTTAATACAAGCCTGGAGTGGCCAGTATTAATTTTTAAAGTCCTTGCAGGCCCCCACCTTCTGCACTCAAAGTGCCAAAGTGGGGAATCAGCCTTAACAGGAGTGCAGGCCAGCCACCCTGCAGGGAACCAAAATAGCAGGTGCCCAGCTCCACAATGTACAAGGCCTGCGCAGGACCCTTATGTAATGGAAAGGCCAGCCAGGCAGCTGCAAATTGCAATGGTCAGGGAGACAATCACCAGCCCCAAATCATTTCCCTATGCCCAAAGATGTCAGGGGGAGGCAGCTGCAGCTCAGCTGCTCTATTGGGAACCTCAGAAGCAGATGGTCAGTCTTGTACTGTTTTTTGGCCTAGTGCCAATGCTCATCACAGCCAGAGCAACAGTTCACCCTGTGTGACATGCAGGTCAGCTAAGGCAATCACACGTTCTCCCAGTGTGTGTGGGAACACTCACCAAGCATGGAAAACCTCCTGGGAACATGGGATAAAATTTGCTCAGCAAACTAGAAACAGAGAGGGAAAAAAATATGAAATTAAAAATAATCAAACATTTGAAAAGAGGAATGTTTAAAAAACACCAATATTTTTATGTTTGAAATGTTGTCACAAAAAGGAAATTTCTTCCATATTTGCTTTCTTCACAACAGCTATTTTGATGTATCTTTTTCATTAGAAAAGTATTTCACCAGCTCTCCCTGACATGCTCAGCTCTTGCAAAAGTTAATACTTTTCTGACTTTCCATAGAAATGTATGAAATGGACTCTTTGGTGCATACAGGAAAGCACACGCAGACACACAGATCCAGAGAGATTTGTCCCAAGGTGCGTGTTTAAAAAAAAATGTGTCCCAACATTCGCTCATTTGAGGTACAGAGATGAATCCTAGGGCTGTCAAGCAACTAAAAAATGAATCGTGGTTAATCATGCGATTAATTGTGCTGTTAAACAATAATAGAATACCATTTATTTAAATATTTTTAGATGTCTTCTACATTTTCAAATGTATTAATTTCAACTACAACACAGAATAGAAAATGTACAGTGCTCACTTTATATTTATTTTTATTGCAAATATTTGCACTAGAAAACAAAAGAAATATTATTTTTCAATTCACCTAATACAAGTTGTCACAGACTCACATGTCATGCCCACTGTTGGCCCCATATAGTCCCTGGGGGGAACCCACTTCAGTGTGACAGCCCTTCTCGGGGGTCCACTCTCTCTCTGGGATTAAGCCCCTCTGCCTCCTGGAACCACACCTCTCTGAGCCTTAGCACACCTGTCTGTCGCCATGGGCCCCCTCAGGGAGTCCACTCGCTCTGGACCCCAGGGGCCTCCACTCCCAGAGGGAATAATGTAATCCCGTTCTCTAGACCGGAGTGACTCTCAGCCAGCGTAAAGCAGGAAGGTTTATTGCATGTCTGAACACAGCATAGGAAACTCTCAGGGCCCTGAGGCCTGGTCTCCCTCAGCACAGTACATCTAAGTCTCTCCTGCATCCTGGTGACCTCTGCTTGCTCTCTCTCTCCAGTTCAGAGACCCTGCACTTTCCAGCTGGGCATCCGATATCACTGTCCCCAACAGCTCCTCCCCTCTCCTTTGTGTCCCATCCCAGGTAAACAGGTTGCTGGGGCCCTCTCTCTTCCGTCCTTTGTTCCCCTCTGGCTGGAACTGGTTGGTCAGGTCATCGGGGTCCCCTCTCCTCAGCCCTCTGTCCTCCCACTGGCCAGAACCAGCTGACGGCCAAGCTGGGGTGGGCCTCTTAGTCACCAGGTCACCAGTTGTTAGGGTTCCCCATCTCCAGGCCATTGTCCAGGGGTCGCGGGTGTGACATTGCACACCATAATGCTTTATGGAAATATGCTTATGAATATAAATATGATATAACTGGAATATGTTTTATGCTACATATGCCATGTAACATATCTCTGTAAAGGTTATGATCTACTGAATATATTCATTTTATTTGTATGCATGTATCAGTTTTGTATTCGAAGTTATGAATATTGGCTGTGTACTTGTTTGCGTTTAGGTAGCCTTAGTAAAACATTTGGTCAGCTTCTTGAGAAAAGAATGTGCAAATTAAGTGCCCAGTCAAGAAACACTTAACTAACAATGGCTCTTGGAAGACTCCAATCCACATAAGATGTCCTCCTGGGGACATTCAAGATAGCATGTGAGCAATGACTGCTGTCTGTAAAAACTGAGTCATATATGGACATGTGACTTGCCCATGTGTCTCCAAAACTCCATCTTGCAGCTGGATTTTGCATAGGAGAGGGGAGGGGGTCTCCACCCACAAGAGAAAGTCTATTTAAGCCCCTGGGAGACCCCTGCATTTTGTCTTCAGCTGGCTCAAGAAATAGCTTCTCCACCCCCAAAGGATACCTGAAAGTAACTGGAACAAAGGACAGTAACTACGGGGGTGTGAGTGATTGCTGGACCCAGACTAGGAGACTAGTCTGTAAAAGAAGTTTACAGACAATCCCCAATTTACACAAGCATTCCATTCTGGAACGCCTTGTGTAAGTTGAAATTTGCGTAAGTTGGAAACATATCTCTGGCCATTAGGCAAAAAAAAAAAAAAACCCTCCTATTTCTAGCTTATGGAAGTTTTTCTGTAAACTCGGATTTGTGTAAGTCAGGTTTGCGTAACCCGCCGAGCGTCTGTGCTGGAACATCTCTGAGGGTGAGATTTCATCTGTAATCACTTTCTTACTGTATTAGGTGTAGACTTACGTGTTTTATTTTATTTTGCTTGGTAATTCAATTTGTTCTGTCTGTTATTACTTGGAACCACTTAAATCCTACTTTTTGTAGTTAATAAAATCACTTTTTACTTATTAATTAACCCAGAGTCTGTATTAATACCTGCGGGGGGGAGACAGCTGTGCATATCTCTCTATCAGTGTTACAGAGGCCGAACAATTTATGAGTAAAATTGATTTATTTGGGGTTTGGACCCCATTGGGAGCTGGGCATCTGAGTGTTACAGACAGGAACACTTCTTAAGCTGCTTTCAGTTAAGCCTGCAGCTGTTGGGGGATGTAGTTCAGACCTGTGTCTGGGTTTGTAACAGGCTAGCATGTCTGGCTCAAACTGGTAAGGTTCTGGAGTCCCAAGCTGGCAGGGAAAACGGATAAGAAGTAATCTCAGCACATCAGTTGGCAGTTCCCAAGGGGTTTTTCCAACCCATCACACCGGCCATTAGGCAAGGTCACACCTGGTCCTCTGCAACAACAAACCCTCTCCCACCACCTTGTTAAACATGCAGCACACAGGGAAACTGAGGTGCGCACATGCTATTCATGTAAAACAATACAAAAATCCCCAACTTTGTCACACAAGTACTGTAGTGCAATCTCTTTATCATGAAAGTTGAACTTAAAAATATAGAATTATGTACAAAAATACCCCTGCATTCAAAAATAAAACAGTGTAAAACTTTAGAGCCTATAAGTCCAAACAGTCCTGCTTCCTGTTCAGCCAATTGCTCAGACCAAACAAGTTTGTTTACATTTGCAGAAGATAATGCTGCCTGCTTCTTGTTTACAATGTAACCTGAAAGTGAGAACAGGCATTTGCATGGCATTGTTGTAGCCGGCGTTGCAAGATATTTACATGCCAGATGCGTTAAAGATTTGTATGTCCCTTAATGCTTCAACCACGATTCCAGAGGACATGCATCCCAGTTGATGACTGGTGCTGCTTGATAACAATCCAAATTAATGCAGACCGACGCATGTTCATTTTCATCATCTGAGTCAGAGGCCACCAGCAGAAGGTTGATTTTCTTTTTTGGTGGTTTGGGTTCTGTAGTGTCCGCATCAGTGTTGCTCTTTTAAGACTTCTGAAAGCATGCTCCACACCTCATTCCTCTGAGAGTTTGGAAGGCACTTCAGATTCTTAAATCTTGGGTCGAGTGCTGTAGCTATCTTTTGAAATTTCTCATTGGTATCTTCTTTGCATTTTGTCAATTTTGCAGTGAAAGTGTTCTTAAAACAAACAACATGTGCTGGGTCACCATCCAAGACGGCTACAACATGAAATATATGGCAGAATGTGGGTAAAACAGAACAGGAGACGTACAATTCTCCCTCCAAGGAGTTCAGTCACAAATTTAATTAAGGCATTATTTTTTTAATGAACGTCAATCAGCATGGAAGCATGTCCTCTGGAACGATGGCCGAAGCATGAAGAGGCATATGAATCTTTAGTGCATCCGGCACGTAAATATCTTATGACACCAGCTACAACAGTGCCATGCGAATGCCTGTTCTCACTTTCAGGTAACACTGTAGTTAAGAAATGGGCAGCAAATGTAAACAAATGTGTTTGTCTTCACGATTGGCTGAACAAGAAGTAGGACTGAATCGACTTGTAGGCTCTAAAGTTTTACATTGTTTTGTTTTTGAGTGCAGTTATGTAACAAAAAAAACTACATTTGTAAGTTGAACTTTCATGACAAAGAGATTGCACTACAGTACTTGTATGAGGTGAATTTAAAAATACTATTTATTTTGTTTATCATTTTTATAGTGCAAATATTTGTAATAAAAATAATATAAAGTGAGCACTGTGCACTTTGTATTCTGTGTTGTAATTGAAATTGATATATTTGAAAATGTAGAAAAACATCAAAATATTTAATAAATGTCAGTTGATATTCTATTGTTTAACAGTGTGATTAATCATGATTAATTTTTTGAGTTAATTGTGTGAGTTAACTGCGATTAATCGACAGCCCTACTTTTTATCACAAAGTGAGTCTCATGTACCATTTCCAGCATGTTTAAGGATTTTTCGCATAAATCATACACATTGTACATTTTTACAGATTTTGACTTCAACATTGCATTCATACCAAGACTTATTAGTATCAATATTAATATTGAACCTATCACAGGTGTGCTTTCACAAGAATGTTTGTCAGTTTGCTCAGTGCCCTTCTGGGATATTTGCACACAATTAATCAGCTTCTTTTTTACTTTAGTGTTTCCTTTAGTATAATTTTTTAGGTTGTTTACATCCTTGGGTCTTGGTATTTTAGGGCAAAGTGGGGTAAGACTGTAAGGGCATTCTGGCTTTCAAGGGTTAACTTGCCTTCCTTCTTTCCCCTTCCTAGAGAGTTGAAATTACAGCTTTTAGATTCAACAGAATCTATAGGCTGGCCAGCTGCATTCTCACTGTCGACAGCTACAGGCAAATTTGTTCCTCCCTTGTCAGCTGGGTAACTTGCATGGATACCAGGACTTAAAGAGACACAACCAATCCCTAGCATCATGTCTGAACTACAGTCCTTCTGATTTACAATGACAAATTTTTGCACCCATAAGGCATCTGATGCATTAGAGTTCACCAAGAGATCACAAGACATATCCAAAGTGTCTATGGGTCTATTAACAAGGCTGCTCTGCTGTGTAAAGGCAGGAATCCAGCCTTTCTGCTGAACCTAAGACACTAACTGTTTATATAAGCTATCTAGGCTTTTCTCTGTTCCCCTCTCACCCTCACTCAGATTCCTTCCTTCCCTATTTGACAGCCAAAATTCCCTTTTAGACAGCCAAAATTCCCCTTCTCTTTCAAATATATATACACACTGCTCCTTTGCTCCCTGTATTTGTAAACAGACCTTCCCTTTTAGAGGCCCCCCGAGCTTCTTCGTGCTCCCCCCACCCCCCCGTGAGGAGCTGCCTTGACCCCAAGTTCCTTTGTTTGGCAAAACTGGGCATTTGCTCCCTTTGCTCTTGCCTGCTGATGATGGACAAATGCCAAATTTTGCCAAAAAAGTCAGGATGTCCAGGTGAGGGCTTAAAAAGGGGACTGTCCTGGCCAAAATGGGATGTATGGTCATCCTAGTCTGTACTAAGAGCCACCCGGGTAGCTGTGGGGAGCCCCGGACCCTCCACCTGAACTGGGTGAGGAGCCGGGGTGCGTGAGAGAAGCCCCCAGCCCGTGTCCCTGCTCCCAAGGGTGCACCACCCTGGGCAGGTGGAGGGTCTGGGGCTCCACACAGCAGCCCAGGCTCCCTGAGCATCTCTAACAATGGCCTGACTTCCAGCTAGACCAGGAGGCAGGGCCATGAGGGGAAGGAGAGGAGCAGGGGGTGGGGCCCAGTGGTGGGGGTGGGGACCGGGGGCCATTGTTCTTTGTGCCCAGGGCCCCAATAAAACGTAATCCACCTCTGCTCAGCTGAGACACCCCGGTGGCCAGGT
>NW_027554357.1:30284-65352 GCF_965152235.1 Eretmochelys imbricata | reverse complement strand
GGGTTTATTGGCTCAGAAAAGGAAATGAGCGATTGAGAGGTTAAGGCAGATAAAATACACTAATAGGTGAGCCCAGGTTTGTAAGTCCAAAGTGGTAGCAGAGATGTGGTGATCTGAGCTGTAGCTCACGAAAGCTCATGCTCAAATAAATTGGTTAGTCTCTAAGGTGCCACAAGTACTCCTTTTCTTTTTGCGAATACAGACTAACACGGCTGTTACTCTGAAACCGGTGATCTGGGACTTTCCCATGAGTCTCTCAGGGTTACCCAGACTAACTTTGGGGATCTGTGTCTTGCATGTGGAAGGCTTCCCTGTGAGTGGCCAAACAGTTGGGAGATGAAGGATCTTCCCTTGAATCCTCTTTTATGTCATCTTCACCCAGAAAGCTAGCTGAGAGGTTCTGTACCCACGTGGGCCTTCCTTTGCTGGCGGTGCGTGAGGAATGCAGACTGAGTCTGTGAATTCCCATCGAGAACTCAAGGGCCCTTGCTTTGCAGTTAGCAACCTTCTTCGTTTACATTTCCAAGGCTCGCGTTTGGTGGGAAAACGTCATTATCGGGCTAGGCCCTGTGTAAATGGAAATGGAATAGCCCACAACGATCCTGCCTTAGTTTTCATGAAGTTCACCCGTCAAGTACATTGGCATCTCAGTACTAACACATGCTTTGGATGTAGGGTTAATTAAGTACAGGGGTATACATAATGTAATGGATAGCAATCAACAGGTGATAGATACATGAAGACAATAGCATTCACATTCCCTTTGCACTAAATGAACATTGGAGTGAATTAGTTCACATAGCATTTGTTTGGTGTTCACACACAAGTGGATTGACCTATTCCTCTGACCCGATACGGCCTGTCAGCACATCAGACGCATCTCAAGGTTTCCCCATTCTCGATAAGGCATCTTCAACCATATTCTCCTTTCCCTGGATATGAATTATGTCCCTGTCAAATTCCTGTCTTGCTAGACTCCAACGACGTCATCTTGAATTGGTCCCCTTGGCTGGTGCAGCCCTGTCAAAGCGCTGTGAGTGCTTTAAAGAGGACATATTTTACTGTGAGCAGCCAGGTGGCAGCCTAGCACTCCTCCACGATCACAGCATAGCTTTGCTGAGTGGAGGGTCAGCTTTCTGCTTTAGTAGGGAGTGGGGTGCCTGTTACCCCTCCCGTCTGGCAGCAGCAGTGCCCCTAACCCAGGGTTCACAGCGTCAGTGCACAGTGTGAAGAGTTTCCTGAATTCCAGGCCTCTGTTGTCTTGTGGAGCCTTTTTCACCGGGCTCCAGCCACGCCACCCGCTCTGGCTTCCCCTCTTTTGTAAGGTCTCCCAGGGAGGCCACAGTGTCACGAAACCCCTTTGGTCATAGCTGGCCAGACCCACACAGGATTGGACTTGGTTCGAGGGGCAGCCCACCTCCACATCGCCTCTACCTGTAGAGGATCGGGGCGAACCAACCCACTGCCCAGCCTGTGTCCTAGGTGGGACACCTTTGCAGCTTGGAGACACAGGCACTGAGTTTTCAAAGTGCCAGGGGCTGTTCGACCCCAGGCCCCACCCCTGCTCTGCCTCTTCCCACTCCGCCCCTGCCCTACCTCTTTTCCCCCCTCCCCACCTCTTCCTGCCAAGTTCTGCCCCCTCCCCTGAGCGCACTACATTCTCACTCCTCGCCCGACCCTCCCTCCCAGCCTCCTGCACCTCCCGAAACAGTTGTTTGCGGTGGACAGAAGGTGCTGAGAGGGAGGGGGAGGTGCTGATCCATTGGGTCTGCTGGTGGGCGGGAAGCCTGAAGGGAGCTGCCGGTGGGTGCTTATCACCCACTGTTTTTTCCCCAGGGGTGCTCCAGCCCCGGAGTTATCCACGGAGTCGGCGCCTAGCTTGGAGACCTTGACAGAAAGGTTGGCTTCCCTCGGCCTGTGTGACACGTGATTCAAGTGGTCATGCCAGGAGCCACTGAAAATAGCCAAGTCATCTATATGGGCCAAGGCAAGTGTGTTTACCCTTGCAGCACCTCGCTGACAAGCCGCTGAAAGGCAGCCCCGAATGTATTAATCCAAAAGCCATAATCTTAAACTCGTAGAGTCCAGATGCTACTAGAAAAGCAGATTTTTTCTGGGCATCAGCATCTAAGGGAATCTACCAATACCTTCGAGTCAAATCCAGTGTGTTTATAAACTTTGCACCCCAGGAGGTCCCTTAGCTCCTCTGTTCAGGTTGTGGGTATGGGTCAGGCCGGGTGATCACATTCAGTTTCCTAAAAAGAACAGGAGGACTTGTGGCACTTTAGAGACTATCAAATTTATTTGAGCATAAGCTTTCGTGAGCTACAGCTCACTTCATCATGTAGCTCACAAAAGCTTATGCACAAATAAATTTGGTAGTCTCTAAGGTGCCACAAGTACTCCTTTTCTTTTTGCAAATACAGACTAACACGGCTGCTCCTCTGAAACCTGTCATTCAGGTTCCTGTAATCCCCACACACAATCTCATGGTTTAGTCCTTTCTAGGTACCATCACACTAGGAGACGCCATGGGGCTGTTTGACTGGATTACCTCCCACTTCCAGCATGCTTTCCTCCTCCTCCTCCTCCTCCTCCTCCTGGATCTGCTTCTGGTGTCCCTGCTAGCCCAGTGTGCTCTGCTAGGAGCTGGGCAGAGCCCCGAGGCTCAAAGAGCCTGTAAGATCTTGGCCCTTAAACCTGGCTGGTTGGAAAATACCTGTCTGTGGTGCTTTGGGGGCCTGCATTTCCTGCTTTGGGGCTGGAGTTAAACCCTCCCCCAACTCAGTGCTTTCCAGAGGCTCCCCCCATGCCCAGATCAATTAAAGGGGCGAGTAATGTTTCCTCATCAGCACAACAGATCACATTCATAGCCATCTCCCTTTCATGGTAAGCTTTTAACCTATTGATATCCACTGTTTGCACAGCTCCTCTCCCCATGGGCTCCCTTACCTCATATGTGACTTCATTCACTCTGTCACCTCAAAAAGTCCTTCCCAATAATCCTGCCTTTTGTTTTTTCTCACTGGCATCAGCGTTAACACCAGATCACCGATATCAAACGACCTCTCCTCAGTAGGCCAATCGTACTAAGCTTTCTGACTCGTCGGACTTTCCTTACGGTCCTGTCACCCCAAATCCATCCACCTGCATATTCTCCTTCACTGGCTGTCCTGTTTCCTCTGTACTGTGTTTGCAAGCACTTTGAATCAAATTGAGGGGTCCCCTCACCTGCCTCCCATACAGAAGCAGGGGAGCAAAGCCGGTAGGTTCTTGGGGTTCTGTACGCATATAGACACGAACAGCATGTTGGGAGTCATTAGGAGAGGGATAGATAACACGACAGTAAATATCATATTGCCTCTCTATAAATCTATGATACACCCACAACTTGAACACTGTGCAGATCTCATCGCTTCCTCTCAAAAAAAGATACATTGGAATTGGAAAAAGTTCAGAAAAGGGCAACAAAAATGTTTAAGGGTGTGGAACGGCTGCTGTATGAGGAGACATTAATAAGACTGGGACTGTTCAGCTTGGAAAAGAGACTACTAAGGGGGGATATGGTAGAAGGCTATAAAATCATGACGGGTGTGGAGAAGGTAGATAAGGAAGTGTTATTTACTCCTTCTCATAACACAAGAACTAGGGGTCACCAAATGAAATTAATAGGCAGGAGGTTTACAACAAACACAAGGCAGTATTTCTTCACCCAATCCACAGTCAACCTGTGGAACTCTTTGCCAGAGGATGTTGTGAAGCCAAGACTATAACAGGCTTCAAAAAAGAACTAGATAAGTTCATGGAGGATAGGTCCTTCAGTGGCTGTTAGCCAGGCTGGGCAGAGAGGGTGTCCCTAGCTTCTGTTTGCCAGAAGCTGGCAATGGGCACAGGAGATGGACCACTTGATGATTCCCTGTTCTGTTCATTCCCTCTGGGGCACCTGGCATTGGCCACTGTCAGAAGACAAGATACTGGGGTAGATGGACCTTTGGTCTGACCCAGTATGGCTGTTCTTAAGAAACAGGAGCAAAACGTGCCAGTTGTTCTCCTGCCTGGAAACATACATTCTTTGCATAGCTTTCAAAATTCCATTAAATCCTTCCACAAGCCCCTTCGTTTCGGGGTGGAAGGGAGCAGCCTTTATATGCTAAAGACAGCAGACAAAAAGTTTGCACCATGGCCTATCAGGAATGCTCTGGGAAAATCTGCCCTGCTGAAAATGGTAAATAAAGCTGTAGTCCCAGTTTCAGCTTCACTCTTAGACACTTCAGTGGCTTCAGGATACCTGGTGGCAAAATCCACCACACCAAGTATATATTTCTTCCCCCCCCGGAAGGTGTAGTGAGAGAGCCCACAGTATCGACAGACATTCTGGGAAACCCCCTCTTAATAATGGGCGAAAGCTGCAGTGGTCCCTTTAAACCCTTATGCTTCTGACACAAATCACAGCTTTTGCAATAATCTGCCACTCTCTGAAACATAGGAGGCCAGTAGAAATTCCTTAGCCTGTCACAGGTTTTCTTCACTCCTGACTGTCCCACAAATGGGCCATCAAGGGCTACCTGAAGCAATTCTCTCCTGTGTCATTCCAGCACAACTGTTCGCTTGCAGATTTCACCAGGATGCCTTTTCTTCCCTGTAACAACAAATCTTCTTGCATAAGAAATCTCCCCCTTCCTTCCCCGGCTGGGGTGCCACTCTGAGCTGCAGCCTGCTCTTGTTCCAAAGGAGGATCAGATTGCTGAGCAGATACAAAATCTTTTTGTTTTTTACTTATGCCCGGAGCAGATTCTGGCACAACACAAGAATTTTCAAATCCCACCTCAATTGGCAAGCTGCTGTTCTCAACAGACAAAGGCTTGAAGGCACTTCCCTCCCCTTGCCAGCCTTCCCTGCTGCCCGCAGACAAAGCAGGTCTATCCGACCCACACTTTACTTGGGAACTGGTTATAACATTCACCTGCTTACAATGTTATTACCTATTAAAATATCAGCTGGCAGCAAATTCCTAATGCCAACCACATCATCACCCTTAAACCCTTCCCCCTCGAGGTGTACTTTAGCCAGAGGCCCGGTCACAGAAAATTCAGCCAAAGCCAAAATATTCAGACTTTTGCCTCGCTGTCTGTCCTCCTCCCTCACAAAACTTTCCTTATCCAAAGTAACTTGGGAGGTCATGTCCCGCCACCCGGCACACTCAATGCCATTCACTTTCACACTCTTAATGAACTCCTTGGTACCGTCTTCAGACTCAGTCCCAATACAGGTTATGGGGCTGTTCTCCTCCTCTACAACTTCTTCTGGGATCCCAGGGGCAGCATTAGCGCTCACAGTGGGAGCACTGGCATGTATGATGGGAATTGTGGGTGCAGGTTGTGGGCAATTTGGTTTTCTATGACCAAGAGCCCCACACTGTTGGCAGAGCCTGCCTTCCCTTAGTGTAAGAGGTTTTTTAACAAAGTTGGAGTTAGGTTTCCCCTAGACCCCTCATCCCTTTTAACCTGGGGAGCAGAGGAGTAACCCTTCCTGAGCCCTTGATTCAACTTATTCATCACCAAGTTCTGCTGCCTCCAAAGTGGTGGAAGGTTTTTTGTCACAGACGGCTGCCACTTTTATACCTCATCAGTGACTACCCGCAATAACTGCTCTTGTGCCATCGAATCAAGCAGCTTGTCATAGCAACCATCCGCCCCTGCCCCAGTTATCCATATTGCCACAAAGCTACGAAGCTTACGCACTCACGCCACATGAGTGATATTGTCAGACATTTTAAGATTTCTAAACGTCAAGCGATAGGACTCCGGGGTGATCTTAAACATTTTCAGTACAGTTTCTTTAAACTTCCTTTATATCATAGCATCATCCACCTCCATTTCATTAAAGACTTGCCCGGCTTTTCCAGCCAGTTTGGGTAAGAGGATTGGCATCCATTTATGCCCAGAAATCTTATGGCTATCACATAGTCTCTCAAAGGTGGATACGAATTCCTCAGTGCTGTCAGACTCACGGGCAGGCTTTCTCCCTCTCCCTGCTGTTGAGAGGGGATGGTACCCATTGGCGGAAGCTGTTCCTTTCGCTTCTCTAGAATTTCCAGCTGCAGCCCATGCGCATTGCTCTCAGCTTCCAGCTGCTCCATTCGCATCCGGTGGGCTCTTTCCTCAGTTTCCTCCTCGATCTGGAGTTCCACCATCGTTTCCTGGGGAGGGGGCTGAGACCCTGCTCTTTGGTCAAATTCCATGAGCAAAGCTGACAGTCCTGATCTGAGTTTTTCTTCTTAAAGGAAGAACACAACTGCTCAAGGTCTTTTCTGTCAAGATCCTCATATGACTGTGATTCACCCATTGTGACTAATCCTTAACCCTTAAAACTACCAATATCAAATGTGCATTTTACCTAGCGCTGGGTTCTGAGCTTTAAGCGTGGATGTCACTCTTGCCAACTACGCCAATTGTCCCGCTGGCTGGAGTGGCTCACAGCTGCGAGTGCCACTCTCCAGTCAGAAAACAGGGCAGGCCCCCCAAGCTGGGGGTGTGGTTCTGTCATTAGATTTCACCCAGACATGGACAGCTGTGCACCCCTGGATCACTACCATTACCATGGAGCCATGGACAGTCCCCTTAAGGACATCTTACCACCCAGACGTGCTGGACTTGGTGGTACTGGTCGCTATACCAATATCAGAACACATTAGCTCACTCGCAGCCCCAAAGGGTCAGTCACTCACCCCAGCGGATACTCTCGATCTCACACCAGAGAGAGCGCTGGCAGCCGATTTCTCTACTAAACTAACTAAGGGTTTATTGGCTCAGAAAAGGAAATGAGCAATTGAGAGGTTAAGGCAGATAAAATACACTAATAGGTGAGCCTAGGTTTGTAAGTCCAAAGTGGTAGCAGAGATGTGGTGATCTGGGACTTTCCCATGAGTCTCTCAGGGTTACCCAGACTAACTTTGGGGATCTGTATCTTCCATGTGGAAGGCTTCCCTGTGAGTGGCCAAACAGTTGGGAGATGAAGGATCTTCCCTTGAATCCTCTTTTATGCCATCTTCACCCAGAAAGCTAGCTGAGAGGTTCTGTACCCACGTGGGCCTTCCTTTGCTGGCGGTGCGTGAGGAATGCAGACTGAGTCTGTGAATTCCCATCGAGAACTCAAGGGCCCTTGCTTTGCAGTTAGCAACCTTCTTCGTTTACATTTCCAAGGCTCGCGTTTGGTGGGAAAACGTCATTATCATTATCGGGCTAGGCCCTGTGTAAATGGAAATGGAATAGCCCACAACGATCCTGCCTTAGTTTTCATGAAGTTCACCCGTCAAGTACATTGGCATCTCAGAACTAACACACGCTTTGGATGTAGGGTTAATTAAGTACAGGGGTATATATAATGTAATGGATAGCAATCAACAGGTGATAGATACATGAAGACAATAGCATTCACATTCCCTTTGCACTAAATGAACATTGGAGTGAATTAGTTCACATAGCATTTGTTTGGTGTTCACACACAAGTGAATTGACCTGAGCTGGCCTGTCAGCATCACCGAGATAAAAGGGGGCAAATCCCGTAGACTCTGGGGGGACACTCCTGTACCCAAATAACAAATCAGGGAGCAACACCCCAATCATTCTCTCACGCTGTAACGTACAGCCCCCACATAGACTTCAGTGCCCCATGGAATCTTTCTACCAAACGGTTAGTCACTGGGCGATGGGGGCAGCTTTCACATCCCTCACTCGGCTCAACACCCGTCACTTTTTGAAAACTTCGGACATGAAATTTGCACCCCGGTCCAACAAGATTTCCCTGGGGAAACCAAGTCGGCTAAAAGTGGTGAACCGGGCAGTAGCCACAGTTTCAGCTTCTATATCAGACAGAACTGGGGCTTCCGGGTCCCTGTGGCAGCACCCACCACTCCAGTCTGTTTCTTTCCATTCCTAGGAGGCCTGGGTAGGGTTCCCACAATGTCCCCAGACCTTCTGGCAAACACCTCCTTAGCGGTAGGCAGCGGCTGCAGAGGTTCCACGCAGGATCTATATCCGCTGACACTTCTGACACGACTCGTACTGTGATTTTCAGGCTCAGACACAAGGCCAGGAGCCTCATTTGAGCCTCTCACGGGTTCTCTCCACGCCTCCGTGTCCAGCTCAGGGGCAGTCATGAGCCACGTGTAGCAACTCAGGCCTGCCCTTCGCCAGCCCAACACCTGCTTGCAAACCTTAGCAGGGTGCCTCTTTTTCCCTACACACAACAAACCATGAAAAGCCCTCCCCTCCCCTTCCCTGATGGAGGCGATATTCTGAGCCACCTTCCTCTCCCTGGATGAGCCTCCATAAACTCCCTTGGAGTCTCACTCGGTTAAGATCCGACTCTGGCAAAGCAACGGACTCTCCAAACCCTCCTCTGGGGACGAACGATTACGTTCTGCTGGCAAAGGCCTGAGGGCGTTTCTCTCCCCGCAGCCTTCCCTGCTGGCCACAGATAAGCCAGTCGAGGAAGAGCCAGACTCCTGGCTGTGAGTTCTGATATTAACCTGCTTAGACGTAATATCCTTACCTAACAAAACATGAGTGGGAAGCAGATTCCTAATGCCCAGAATAATACCCCTTGAAAGTCCTCGTGCCTCAGGTAAACTGTGGCCAAAAGTACAGATACAAAGAATTTGGGCAGAGCTAATATTTGTAAGCTTTTACCTATATTTCTCCCTTCCCAAACTTTCTTTGACCAAAGTGATTTGGGGTGCGGTATCCCTCCAGCCCTTACAATATGTGCCATTTATCATAGCCCTCTTCATCAATTCTTCACTACCCCTCACGGCTTGTTCTAGACACCTGTAATGACTGCTTCTTGGAGCAGCTAGTCCTGGAACCCCCAAGAGGAGAGGCAATTCTTGATTTAGTGCTAAGTGGAGCACAGATCTGGTCCAATAGAGATGAACTGCATGGCAGTAGGGATCAACGTGTAATTACATTTAATATTCTTTGAGGTGGGAATACAAAAGAAGCCCACCACAGTAGCATTTAACTTATTAAAGGAGAACTACACAGAATGAGGAAGTTACATGGAAATTAAAAGGAACAGTCACAGGAGTGAAATGCCGGCAAGCTGCGTGGAAACATTTTAAACACACCATAATAGAGGCACAAATTAAATGTGTACCTCAAATTTAAAAAGAACAACAGAGCAAAAACTACCACCATGACTAAACAATGGAATAAAAGAAGCAGTTAGAGGCAAAAAGGCATCCTTTAAAAATTGGAAGTTATATCCTACTGAGGAAAATGGAAAGGAGCAGAAACTTTGGCAAGTCAAGATTTTGTATAATTAGGCAGGCAAAAAAAAAAAAAGAAATTGAAGAGCAACTAGCAAAAGTCATAAAAACTAAGTCCCTCAGAAACAGGAAGTCTGCCAAACAATCAGTGGAGCCGCTGGGTGATGGAGGTGCTAAAGGAGCACCCAAGGACGATAAGGCCATTGCATCTTCTTTGCTGCAGGGGATGTGAGGGAGCTTCCTACACCTGAGCCATTCATTTTAGGTGACAGATCTGAGGAACGGTCCCAGATTAAGGTGTCAGTAGGGGATGTTTGGGAACAAATAGATAAATTAAACAGTAGTCAGTCACCAGGACCAGATGGTATCACCCAAGGGTTCTGAAGGAACTCAGATGTGCAATTGCAGAACTGCTAACTGTGGTCTGTGACCCATCACTCAGATCAGCCTCTGGACCAGGCGACTGGAGGGCAGCTGATGAAACACTGATTTTTAAGAGGCGATCCCGGCAATTACAGGCCTGTGAGCCTGACTGCCATACCAGGCAAATGGGTTGCAACGCTGGTAAAGAACAGAATTCTCAGACACAGAGATGAACACCATTTGTTGGGAAAGAGTCAACGTGGCTTTTGTAAAAGGAACTCAGGCCTCACCAATCTATTAGCGTTCTTTGAGGGGGTCAAAAAGTGTGTGGACAAAGGGGACCCAGTGGATATAGCGTACCTGGACTTTCAGAAAGCCTTTGACGAGGTCCCTCATCAAAGGCTCTGAAGCAAAGTGAGCAGTCAAGGGATGAGAGGGGAGGGCCTCTCATGGATCAGTAACTGGTTAAAACACGGGAGAGAAAGGGCAGGAATAAATGCTCAGTCTCCACAGGGGAGAGAGATGAATAGTGGGGTCCTGCAGGGGTCGGTCCTGGGCCCAGCACTGCTCAACATATTCGTAAATGATCTGGGAAAAGGGGTAAACACGGAGGTGACAAAGTTTACAGATGATTAAAAAGTCACTCAAGATAGGTAAGTCCCAGGCAGACCGCGGAGAGCTACAAAGGGATCTCGCCAAACTGGGTGACTGGGCAACAAAATGGCAGATGAAATTCAATGTTGAAAATGCAAAGTGATGCACATTGGAAAACATCATCTCAACTCTACATATACAATGATGGGGTCTGAATGAGCTGTTACCACTCCAGAAAGAGATCTTGGCGTCAGTGTGGAGAGTTCTCTGCAAACATCCCCTCAGTGCGCAGCGGCCGAGAAAACAGCACACAGAATGTTGGGAATCTTTAGGAAAGGGATAGATTATAACATGGAAAATATTATATTGCCTCTCTACAAATCCATGGTACGCCCACATCTTGAATAATGCATGCAGTTCTGGTCGCCACATCTCAAGAAGATATCATGGGAAAACGTACAGAGAAGGGAAACAAAAATGTAGTGATATGGAACAGCTTCCATATGAGGAGACGTTAAAACGACTGCTCTATAAAATCATGGCTGGTGTGGAGAGAGTGAATCAGGAAGTGTTATTTACTCCTTTTCATAACACAAGAACTCGGGGTCACCCAATGACATTAATCAGCAGCAGGTTTAACACAAACACAAGGAAGTATTTCTTCACTCAACGCCCGGACAGCCTGGGGAACTCTGTGCTAGGGGATGTTGTGCGGGCCAAAACTATAACGGGGTTCAAAAAAGAACTAGCTAAGTTCCTGGAGGATGGATCCATCTCTGGCTATTAGCCAGGCTGGGCAGGGATGCAGCCCCCTCCTCTGGGTGTCCCTAAACCTCTGACTGCCAGAAGCTGGGAGTGGACGACGGGATGGATCACTCAATGATTCCCTGTTCTGTGCCTTCCCTCTGGGGCCCCTGGCATTGGCAGACGGGACGCTGGGCTAGAGGGACTCTTGGTCTGACCCAGCCTGGTGGTTCTGATCTAGTGCACGAAGAGATCCCCCTGCTCTAGTTGCCTCTGGGCAGTGCTGCGATGTGCCCTGTGGCAGGTTGGGGTGCGAATCGTGGGGTTTCCTCAAGTCTGGGGCAGTTTGGTTTTCTCTGGCCAGGAGTCCCCCAGTGGTGGAAGATGTAGGGGCTTTAACCTCTGGGTCCCCTGGAGTTTTATCAGAGTTGGGGTTGGGTTTCCTTCCAATCCCCTCCTCCCTCTTACCCTGGGTGCCTGGGGGGTTTCCCTTCCCCTGCGACTTGCGTCCTCCATGGGCCCTTCGTTCAAGGCAATTTCCCGGCCTCTAAACCTGTGGATGGTTTTCACCTCACGGCTGCCTTCGCCTCCCCTGTAATTACCCATAACAGCTGCTCCTGGCGTCGGACCGGACAGTTATCCACGGTCACCTTCAGCCACTGCCCCCATTATCCATTTTGTCATCAAATGACACATTTTATCCGCATACGCAACGTGAGGGACATAGTCAAACACCCTGAAGTTTCTATACTTCAGTCGATAGCTCTTGGGTCTGGTGGGTTAGAGCTGGGGGGCTGAGAGCCAGGACTCCTGGGTTCTAACACCCCCATCTCCTGCAGTCTCCCCGTATTACCGGACCAAGCTTCGTGGACTCTACACAACTGCCAAAGCTGACGCGGAGGCTGAGTGCAAGTGAGTGCCCCCTCCTCCCCGCCCCCTGCAGCTGCCGATGACCCCGCCCCACTGCTCACCCCTGTCTGTCCTCTCACCCCCAGCATCCTACGCAAGGCGCTGGACAAGATTGCGGAGATCAAATCCCTTCTGGAGGAGCGGCGCATTGGTGAGTGTCCCCCCACCCTGTGCCTTTCCCCAGAATAGGCCATGGGGTCCAGCCCCACACTGGGGACACTCAGCATTTGGTATGAGCAGGAACTCTCATCATCCCTTGGGGCTAGGACGATGGAATGTCTCTAAGGAGGACGGGAATGCCCATGATCCCCTGGGGCTGGGTGTCTCTGCTTCGGCGTGCTGGGGTCGGGGATCCGGGGCCTGCAGTCTCATAAATGGGGTGAATGGGAGATGTGAGACGCCCAGGGTGCGTGTGGCAATGTGGGCTGGGTGGCATGTGAACACAGGCTCAATGTGTCTGCAATGGGGTCAGTGTCTGTGTCCGAGTCCCTGGGGGCAGGAAGGAGGGGCTCCCCCTAGCTCTATGGGGCTCACCCCACTTTCTCCCCCACCCACAGCCGCCAAGATTGCCGGGCTCTACAACGAGTCAGAGCCACCCCGCAAGACCATGCGCCGGGGCGTCCTCATGACCCTCCTCCAGCAGTCAGCCATGACGCTGCCCCTGTGGATCGGCAAGCCTGGGGACAAGTGAGTGTCGCTGGGGTGGCACAGGGCAGCCCGGGCTGGGATTCTGTCCCCACACCTGAGCTAACCTCACCCTCCTCTCCCCACAGGCCACCCCCACTCTGCGGCGCTATCCCCGCTGCCAGCGATTACGTGGCCAAGCCGGGGGACAAGGTGGCCGCTCGTGTCAAGGCCGTGGACGGGGACGAGCAATGGATCTTGGCCGAAGTGGTGAGCTACAGCCATGCCACCAACAAGTGAGCACCGGGTGTGGGTCCCCTGGGGCCCACCGGAGGGCCGGAGCCAATGGCAATGCCATGGGAGTCAGCCCCCTGCAGCTATAGCCACCTGGGGCACCCAGCCATGGAGCTGGGCAACAAGGGGTACCAGACAATCCTGTGTTGATCCCTTGTCTCATGTCTCAAGGGAGCTGGCTCTGGAGCAGGGGGACACAAACATTTCTCTGGCCAATCAAGTGCTGTAATGCTATAGTCACCCAGTCTTTGGGGCATAGAAATGCAGTCTAGGCGCTCAAGGGAGATGGCTCTATGATCCTGCAATCTTTTGGACTTAAGTCCCATTCTCTTGCCACTTCAGAATGGTAACTCTATGGCTCTCTAACCTTAGGGAGGTAGAAACACCTCTCGAGACACTGCAGGATGGCATCCCTATGGTTTCCGCTGTCTTGGTAGCATAGAAACCCCTTTCCAACTTTGCAGCCGGTGTGACGCTGGTTCTACAACTTCAGAGGAATGGAGGCTCCTCTCTAGCTGCTCGAGGGTGATGGCTCTATGGTGCTGGAGTGGTCAAGTCATAGGATAACATGGGAATGCTTATTTAGGGACTTAACGGAGATGGCTCTATGGTATTGCAACTGTAGGGGCATAGAAACTCTAGCCACTCAAAGGAGATGGCTCTATGGTTCTCCATGAAGAGCTGCATAGGAATGCCTCTCTAGCCGCTCAGTGGAGATGGCTCTATGGTTCTACAGCTTTAGGTCCTCCCCTTGCCTATCTCCTCAGGCCATCTCCTCTCTTTGCAGGTACGAGGTGGATGATATCGATGAAGAAGGCAAAGAGTAAGTGAGAGGAGAGGGGAGGGGGATGGGGATGGGGAGGCTCTCTCGTCCGGAGTGGGGGGGGTCCCTGTCTCACCCTGTCTCCCCCTCCAGGCGTCACACCCTGAGCCGCCGCCGCATCATCCCGTTGCCCCAGTGGAAGGCGAACCCTGAGACCGACCCCGAGGCGCTGTTCCAGAAGGACCAGCTGGTGTTGGCGCTGTATCCCCAGACCACCTGCTTCTACCGGGCCCTGATCCACGCCCCACCCCAGCGGGTAAGGGGCCCTTCCCCTCTCGGGGCACTGATGCGAGACTGGCTGGCTCACAGAGGGGGCATGGGATCGGGGCCTTTCCCTGCTAAGAGCTACCCACACCAATCCAGCCCAGGGCGGGGACTGGCTGGCTCAGTGGGGCAGGGAATGGGACATGGGGCCTATCCCCTGTGGGTGGCACTGGCTGTGATCCAGCCTCAGGGCAGGGACTGGCTGGTTCAGGGGGACAAGAAATGGGACGTGGGGCCTGTCACCTTTGGGGGGGAGTGCCGGCTCTGATCCGGCCCCGGGGCAGGGACTGCGATGTGGGGCCTGTCCCCTTTTGGGGGGCGCCAGCTCTGATCCGGCCCCAGGGCGGGGACTGGCTGGCTCAGGGGGGCAGAGAATGGGACTCGAGGCCTGTCCCCTCTGGGGGTGCCGGCTCCCATCCAGCCCCAGGGTGGGGACCTGCTGACTCAGGGGGGTCTGGGACGCGGGGCCTGTCCCCTGTGGGGGGTGCCGGCTCCCACCCTCCCCAAGGCGAGGGGTGGCTGGGGTGGGGAAGAGCTCCAGCCCCCTCACGCTGCCTCTCTCCAGCCCCAGGACGATTACTCGGTGCTCTTCGAGGACACGTCCTATGCGGACGGCTACTCCCCGCCCCTCAACGTGGCCCAGAGATACGTGGTGGCCTGTAAGGAGACCAAGAAGAAGTGAGGCGGTGGGGGCGGAGCTTGGGGGGGGGCTGTGAGTATAATAAAGGCTTCTCGGCCCCCCGCATTGCACTCTGCTGTGGTTCATGCCAGTGCCGACGCCACCCCTGGCTTGGGGCCGAGGGAGCCGCGCCCCACGGAGTCAGGGCAAGTCAGCATGTTCCAGCAGAGCCCCCGGGCCCGGCGGTTCAGAGCCCCGGCACCCCCGGGCCCGGCGGTTCAGAGCCCCGGCACCCCCGGGCCCGGCGGTTCAGAGCCCCGGCGGTTCAGTTATGAGAGTAAAAACGTTCCGTGAGCCCCAGCCCATCGTTCGTTACAAATTGAGCCCTGGGTATTTCCCACCCCCAGGCCAGTCTGGAGAGCTGGGACCTGCCTGGTACCAGCCCCCCATGTGGTCAATGTGCCCTCGAGTGGGTGCCAGCCTGTGCCCCCATCTCCTGGCAGACCGGGCCAGGCCTTTCGTCTCGTTTCCTCCCATGATGTTGGGTTAACGCCAGGTCACCCCACATGCCCTATATCAGGGTCTTGGCCTCCTTGGGCCCTGCCCCAGCCCCCATTGTGTCCGGCCCTTCGGCACCGGGCAGTGCCAGGTCCCGGCAGAGACATCGCTCTCTAGTACCTCCCTGCAGCCGCCCCATGGGACCCGCCTGGGCCCAGCTGGGCAGGTCAAGGTGAGGGACAGGGTGCAGGTGGGTCCCTGCGCCCCTGGCTGCTGCGGCCCCTGGCAGGCCCCTCCCCACCACCCACCATGGGGGGGTCTCTGCCCCTCCTTTCCCCAGGGGCCATGTGGGATTGGTAGGGGGGCATGTCAGCAGCATGCCAGGCCCCAGCTCGCCCCCTAGGGTGGGAGGCACGGGCATGGAAGGGGGCTGTGGCTGGGAGTCACAGAGGCCTCTGGCTTTATCGGGGGATCCCCCAGATCTAATGGCGGGGGGGCTGCACCGTTACCCCCCAGCCCTGGGGTGAGCTGAACAGCTGATTACACAAACATCCTGGCTGTGTGACTTTCCCCCTCCCTACAGCTCCCCGCACCCGTACCCTGCCCCCCCCAGGCCCCACACCCTGTCCCACAGCTCCCCGTACCCTGCCCGCACAGCTCCTGCCTCTCTGCCCCCCCCATACCCTGCCCCCCAGTGCCATGCCCCCACCACTCCCCAGAGCCCTGCCCCCCTCCGCCCCAGCACTTACAGAGCCAGCCCCGCACCCTGTCCCCCACTGGCTGCCTTATTGACCCATTCTAGGGTTTGTTCATTAACTACCCCCGGCCTGGCCCTTTGACCCGCTGCCCGGAGGCCTGGATTCTGGGTGGCTCCTCGCCCAGCCTGGCCAGGGAGTGGGCGTGATTCCTGGTGTCGGGGGCTCCAGGGTTATTGATTGTTCTGGGCCCAGTGTAGGATGTGGGAGAAAACCCAGGCGTCCGGGCTCTAACCCGTCGGCCTCACTCCCCTCCCGGGTGGGATGTGGGGGCGGATTATGCAAGAGGCTCTGGCAGGGGGGCAAGTGGAACTGGAGTCAGATCCCTACAGCAGAGCAGGGGTGGGATGGGGGGGCTGAGAACCAGAGAAAGGTTCCCCCCCACAGCACCCGTCCCCCACAGCCAGCACCCCTTCCCCTCCCCGCAGCGCTCCCTGCTGGGAGAGGCTGGGGCTACAGTGAAGCACACGCAGATCAGAGCAGGTAACTCAGGTTTATCTCTCTGCAGTGGGGCGTGGGGGGGGGTGATGTGGGGCAGGGGGGCTCAGATCTCCATCCGGAAGCTCAGGTCGGTTCCCTCCATTTGCCTCTCGTAGTCGGCGTCAAATCGCTCGTTCTGGGCCACCGTGAACTGGTTCTTCCAGTCGCCCGTCACACCTGGGGGGCAGGACAGTGCGGTCATTGCGCCCCCTGGCACCCCGCTGAGCCCCCCAAGCCGTGCCCCCTGGTTCTCTGCCCCCCACTGAGCCTCCCACCCCATGTCCCCTGGCACCTCACCGAGCCTGCCCCCTGGCACCTCACTGAGCCCACCCCACAGCACAGCGACCCCCGCTGGGCCCCACTCCTTGCCCCCTGGTGCCCCCGTACCCTTGCGCATGAAGGGCGAGATGCTGTGGTCCATGACGCTGGTGGGGATGGTTTTGTAGTTGGCCATGAAGTTCTGCTTCATCTTGGTGAACGAGGTGTGCTGGGCGATCGCCTCCACGAGCCCCTCGGATGGGGGGCGCCCCAGGAACTCCAGCACCTTCCGGATCTCGCGCCGGGGGTCCTGGGCGGGATGGGGGTCAGAGACAGTGGGGGGCGCTGGACCGCACTCTCCTGGGGGAGGGGAACCTTGGGGGGCTGGGTCAGATCTGGAGACATGGGGCTGTCTGGTGGGGGCCGGGGACAGGAAGCAGGGGTGCGGGGGGGGGGGGGCCGGAGACAGGAAGGGGGGTGGGGCCGTCAGGGGGGGCAGGGACAGGAAGGAGGGGCCGTTGGGGGGGCTCACCTCTTTCATGTCCTCGTAGAACAGGTAGAGCATTCGGTGATCTCGTCTCTTCTCCCACCAGCCCCGGACGTGCTGGTGCCACGACCCGAACGACACTGGGGGAGGACAGACGGCTCAGAGACCCCCAGGCCCCTCACACGCCCACCTGAGGGTCCCCCGAGCCAGGCAGGCCCCCCCTGCTCCCCAGGGATCCCCCCGAGCCAGCCAATTCCCCCAGTCCCCCTGTGCCAGCCAGTCTATGCCCTGGGGGCAGGTCTGAGCCAGCGCCCCCCGGAGGAGATCAGCCCCTGCTCGCGCCCCACCTCTCCCGGCCGTGAAGTCATCCAGGAAGTGGTCCCAGGAGCCGGGGTCCGGGTGCACCTTCGCCATCTGGTAGAAGTAATAGTAGGACACGGCCACGTCCTTGGCGTTCCTGGCCATGTAGATCATCTGGAGGGGGTGGGGGACACGGGGGTCAGGGTCTGACCGCCCCTTCCCCCCCGCAGCTGAGACCTCAGACCTCCGCTCCCCACACCACTACCCCCCCAGAGCCCCAGCTGGCGCCCCCAATGGTAACCCCAGCCCCACAGCCCGAGGCTCACCTTACAGTCCTGCTCCCAGAACGACTCCGGCAGCAGCTGCACCGGGAGATGGGTCTTCACCAGCCGCCGGGATGGCCTCTTCTGGAGCAGCTCCACCCCTGGGGGGCACAGGGCAGGGGTGAGCCAGGAGCCCCCCCACAGCCAGTGCCCCCTGCCCACAGCACCCTGCCCTCAGTGCCCCCTGCTAGGAGAGGCCAGGCTGGAGTAGCCGGGACCTAGACAAATGGGAGGACTGGGCCAAAAGAAATCTGATGAGGTTCAATAAGGATAAGTGCAGGGTCCTGCACTTAGGACGGAAGAACTCAATGCACAGCTACAGACTAAGGACCGAGCGGCTCGGCAGCAGTTCTGCAGAAAAGGACCTAGGGGTGACAGTGGACGAGAAGCTGGATATGAGTCAGCAGTGTGCCCTTGTTGCCAAGAAGGCCAATGGCATTTTGGGATGTATAAGTAGGGGCATTGCCAGCAGATGGAGGGACGTGATCGTCCCCCTCTATTCGACATTGGTGAGGCCTCATCTGGAGTACTGTGTCCAGTTTTGGGCCCCCACTACAAGAAGGATGTGGATAAATTGGAGAGAGTCCAGCGAAGGGCAACAAAAATGATGAGGGGACTGGAACACATGACTTATGAGGAGAGGCTGAGGGAACTGGGATTGTTTAGTCTGCGGAAGAGAAGAGTGAGGGGGGATTTGATAGCTGCTTTCAACTCCCTGAAGGTGGTTCCAGAGAGGATGGAGCTCGGCTGTTCTCAGGGGTGGCAGACGACAGAACGAGGAGCAATGGTCTCTAGTTGCCGTGGGGGAGGTCTAGGTTGGAGATGAGGAAACACGATTTCACTAGGAGGGTGGGGAAGCCCTGCAATGGGTTCCCTAGGGAGGTGGTGGAATCTCCTTCCTTAGAGGTGTTTAAGGCCCGGCTTGACAAGCCCTGGCTGGGATGATTTAGTTGGGGTCAGTCCTGCTTTGAGCAGGGGGTGGGACTAGGTGACCTCCCGAGGTCCCTTCCCACCCCGATATTCTAGGATTGCAGGAGCTCCCGCCACAGCCAGCGCCCTGCCCCCTCCCCACAGCGCCCTGGGAGCCAAGTCTGCGTTACCAGTGGGGATCCCAGGAACAGCAAACTCCAGGAAGGGGACTCGCATGTAGATGGCCTCTCGCTTGCATTTCTCTGTGTCTCCATCGTTGTAGATCATGTCAACGATCTCACTGATCCAGGTGGTACCTGCAGGGGACGGGCAGGCTAAGCTAGCCGGGGCTGCGGGTCGGGAGTGAGGGGCACCAGGGCACGGAGGGGCTCTGGGGCAGGTTGGAGGCACTCACCAGATTTGGGGTACGTGGAGATCAGTAGATCATCCGGCTGCGCCTGGAATCCCTCCACCTCCCCCCAGTTCTCAGCGAAGTATTTGATCATGGGGACTCCCCGAATGGGGATCAAGGCTGGGCGCGGAGTCTCCTTGGCTGGCTGCATCCTGTGAGAGAAAGGGTTAAAGAGGACTTCGGCACCCTGGAGATCACCCCGCCCCACACACACGCACATCTCGAGCCCAGGGCTGGGGGGGCTGCGGGTCGGGAGTGAGGGGCACCGGCAGGGCTGGGGGGCAGGGCTGGGCTGGCAGGGGGCTGCGGGTCGGGAGTGACGGGCACTGGCAGAGCTGGGGGGGGGAGGGCTGGGGTAACAGGGGGCTGCGGGTCGGGAGGGAGGGGCACCAGCAGGGCTGCGGGGGGCACAGCTGGGCTGGCAGGGGGCTGTGGGTCGGGAGTGGGGGGCACCGGCAGGGCGGGGCTGGCATGGGGCTGCGGGTCGGGAGTGGGGGGCACCGGCAGGGCGGGGCTGGCAGGGGGCTGCGGGTCGGGAATGGGGGGCACCGGCAGGGCGGGGCTGGCATGGGGCTGCGGGTCGGGAGGGAGGGGCACCAGCAGGGCTGGGGGGCAGGGTTGGGCTGGCAGGGGGCTGCGGGTCGGGAGTGAGGGGCACCGGCAGAGCTGCGGGGGGCACAGCTGGGCTGGCAGGGGGCTGTGGGTCGGGAGTGGGGGGCACCGGCAGGGCTGGGGGTGGGCAGGGTTGGGCTGGCAGGGGGCTGTGGGTCGGGAGTGAGGGGCACCGGCAGGGCGGGGCTGGCATGGGGCTGCGGGTCGGGAGTGGGGGGCACCGGCAGGGCGGGGCTGGCAGGGGGCTGCGGGTCGGGAGTGGGGGGCACCGGCAGGGCGGGGCTGGCATGGGGCTGCGGGTCGGGAGTGGGGGGCACTGGCGCGCGGGAGGGGCGAGTTGTGAAAGTTTCTGGCAGGAAAGGGAGAAGTTGGTGGCTCCGGGACATTCCTGGGGGCAGGGTCCAGACGCGGGTGGGGGGGGGTCAGGAACCGGGGGGGGACACATGCGGCTGCCCCTTTCTTTAGGGGGGTAGGAGGGTCCCCTCAGGAGAAGGGCTGGTTCTCGGGCCCCGCGTCCCATCCCTCTGCCCGACCTGGGGGCCCCGGACACCTGGGTCCCTTCTCCTGCCTGGGGGGGTCCCGGAGGAGCAGCCCCTCCCCCACTCACTTGCTCGGGGCTCGGCGGCGGGGTCCGGGGAAACGCGGCGCGGGGCCGGGCGGGTTTTATCGGCGGAGCCAGGGGCGGGCGGGGCGTGGAGAGGGGCCAGGAGGGGGCTGCTCCCACCGCCATGGGGCCGGGGGCGGACGCCTGGGTCCCTCCCCGTCTTCATCTCTCTCTGGTTCCCCTCCCCCTTCCCCAGCGCTCAGGGGCAACGTCCCCGGACGTCTGGGTCCTCTTCCCCATCCCTGTTCCCCCCGCGCCCGGACGCCTGGGTCCCCTTCCCCACCCTTGTTTCCCCCCAGCCCCGGGTCCCCTCCCCCCGCCGGTGTCAGGGGCTGCAGGTTGCTCGGGTCACACAGTCCAGGAACTCGCTGGGTGGGGGAGGGGTCCCTGCCCCCCCAGCAGCTCACCCCCCTCCGGGCTTCAGGCGGCAGTTGGGGGGAGGGGGCAGGGAAAGGTTCCAGGATCCTCCCCCAAAGCCTGGGGCTCTTCCCCTGCCTGTCCTTGTCCCCCCCCCCAGACTCCCTCCCCGGACACCTGGGTCCCCCGTGTCAGGCACAGCCGGGACTTGAATCTCCTGGGATTTTTTATTTCATGTAAGTCCATAATTATCCCCTGGGCCCCCCGGCGATCCAGGAGGGGGCGGGACCACCGGCCCTTTGCCCCGCCCCTCCAGCGCAGGCTCCTCCCCTCGGGTCTTCAGCTCCGCAGCTCCTCTGTCCAGTGTCCCTGTGGGCGGCAGGGAGTCAGAGAGGGAGGGGCTTCCCTGTGAGGGGGGCGGGGACAGAGTGAGGGGGCGGGGCTTGGCTGACTCAAAGGGGCGGGGACAAAGCAGGGAGGAGTTTAGCAGCAAGAGACTGTGACAGGGGAGGGGAGAGAATGGGGGCAGGGCTTACTGCGAGAGGGGGCGTGGACAGGGCGGGGCTTAGTAGCCAAAGGGCAGGCACAGGGAAGGGGGTGGGCTTAAAGCCACGAGGGGCGGCCCAATAGGCTCCCCCACACAATGGGTGGGGCTCTTGTGCCAAAGGGGAACGCGCCATGGGTGGAGCTTAGCAGCAAGAGGGCGGGGCTTACCTGGGAGGAGGCAGGGACTTCTTCCAGGTCACCATAGCAACCCTGGTGGTATCGAACCAGGTCGCCCCACAGGAGGAGGTTCTTGCAGCTGCAACAGAAAATGGGGGGGCCTTCACCATGGGAATTGGGTTGCCAAGGCAACATGCTGGGGATGTTGCCCATAGCAACTGCGTCCCATCCCTGCCCTCCCTAGAGATCCGCTCCTCCCAGGGGAGCCCCCACTGGTCCCTGGGCTCCGCTGGGGGCCCCATACCCTGGGCAGCGCCCCTCCACGGGCAGGAACTGCTGCGGCTCCTCCCGCAGGAACTCCCGCGCCAGGCAGGCGGGGTGGGCGGCCAGCGGGCATCCGGGGTGGAAGCAGCGCAGGGGAGGGTCGTCCACGTCCTGCAGGGGGGAAGACAGACAGAGGTGGGGGAGGGTACAGCCCCTCCACTCTAATCACTAGCCCTCACTCCCCAGCCCCTCACCCCTGAGCTGGGAGAGAACCCAGGAGTCCAGGGTCCCAGCCTCCCCCTCCCCTTCTAGAGAACCCCGGTGTCCGAGAACCCCCAACCTACCTGGAGTCTCCTCAGGCAGAGGGTGCAGCGCTGGGTCTGGGCCGCCGGCCCCGGTGGAGGGCCGGGTTCTTCCTGCCCCCGCTCCCCGCGCCCCCCGGCTGGGCCCAGCGCCCGGACCGGCCCAAAGGCCAGGGGCATGTGCAGGGGGGGCTGGAGGGCGGGGGGGAAGTCCTGGCGGTACGCCTGCTCCAGCCAGCGCACAGTGAGGGGCAGGCGGAACCAGGGGGCCACACGCAGCATGTGGGCCAGAACCCGCAGGTGGAAATCGAAGCGGGTCTCCCGGCGGGCGCGGCGGCTCACGTGGGAGAGACGGCGAGAAGTGTGGGGGTGCTGCCAGGCCCACTCGAACTGGGGGGCAGAGAGACAGCGGAGTTAGAGAGCGGGATCTGCGGGTCGGGAGTGAGGGGCACCGGCAGAGCGGGGGGGGCGGGGGCTGCGGGGCGGGAGTGAGGGGCACCGGCAGAGCGGGGGAGGCGGGGGCTGCGGGGCGGGAGTGGGGGGCACCGGCAGAGCGGGGGAGGCGGGGGCTGCGGGGCGGGAGTGGGGGGCACCGGCAGAGCGGGGGGGGCATTGGCAGAGTGGGGGGGGCTGCGGGTCAGGAGTGAGGGGCACCAGCAGAGCGGGGAAGGCGGGGGCTGCGGGTCGGGAGTGGGGGGCACCGGCAGAGCAGGGGGGCGGGGGCTGCGGGGCGGGAGTGGGGGGGCACCGGCAGAGCGGGGGGGGGCACCGGCAGAGTGGGGGGGGCTGCGGGTCAGGAGTGAGGGGCACCAGCAGAGCGGGGAAGGCGGGGGCTGCGGGTCGGGAGTGGGGGGCACCGGCAGAGCAGGGGGGCGGGGGCTGCGGGGCGGGAGTGGGGGGCACCGGCAGAGCGGGGGGGGCACCGGCAGAGTGGGGGGGGCTGCGGGTCAGGAGTGAGGGGCACCAGCAGGTACCCGCAGCGCAGCCACGTCGGAGGGGAAGCCGTGGACAATCAGCACCATCTCCCTGCAAGGAGAGAACCCAGGTCAGCCAGCGCTCCCAGCATGCCCCGCTCCCCCCGCTCCCAGCATGCCCCGCTCCCCCTGCCCCGTGCTCCCAGCATGCCCCGCTCCCCCTGCCCCGTGCTCCCAGCATGCCCCGCTCCCCCTGCCCCGTGCTCCCAGCATGCTCCGCTCCCCCCGCTCCCAGCATGCCCCGCTCCCCCCCGCTCCCAGCATGCCCCGCTCCCCCTGCCCCGCGCTCCCAGCATGCCCCGCTCCCCCTGCTCCATGCTCCCAGCATGCCCTGCTCCCCCTGCCCCGCGCTCCCAGCATGCCCCGCTCCCCCTGCCCCGTGCTCCCAGCATGCTCCGCTCCCCCCGCTCCCAGCATGCCCTGCTCCCCCTGCCCCGCGCTCCCAGCATGCCCCGCTCCCCCTGCCCCGTGCTCCCAGCATGCCCCGCTCCCCCTGCCCCGTGCTCCCAGCATGCCCCGCTCCCCCTGCCCCGTGTTCCCAGCATGCTCCGCTCCCCCCGCTCCCAGCATGCCCTGCTCCCCCTGCCCCGCGCTCCCAGCATGCCCCGCTCCCCCTGCTCCATGCTCCCAGCATGCCCTGCTCCCCCTGCCCCGCGCTCCCAGCATGCCCTGCTCCCCCTGCCCCGCGCTCCCAGCATGCCCCGCTCCCCCTGCCCCATGCTCCCAGCATGCCCTGCTCCCCCTGCCCTGTGCTCCCAGCATGCCCTGCTCCCCCTGCCCTGTGCTCCCAGCATGCCCCGCTCCCCCTGCCCCGTGCTCCCAGCATGCCCCGCTCCCCCCGCTCCCAGCATGCCCTGCTCCCCCCACTCCCAGCATGCCCCGCTCCCCCTGCCCCATGCTCCCAGCATGCCCTGCTCCCCCTGCCCTGTGCTCCCAGCATGCCCCGCTCCCCCTGCCCCGTGCTCCCAGCATGCTCCGCTCCCCCCGCTCCCAGCATGCCCTGCTCCCCCTGCCCCGCGCTCCCAGCATGCCCCGCTCCCCTTGCTCCCAGCATGCCCCGCTCCCCCTGCCCCGTGCTCCCAGCATGCCCTGCTCCGGGCCAGCCAGCGCTCCCAGCATGCCCCGCTCCCCCCGCTCCCAGCATGCCCTGCTCCCCCTGCCCCGCGCTCCCAGCATGCCCCGCTCCCCCTGCCCCATGCTCCCAGCATGCCCTGCTCCCCCTGCCCTGTGCTCCCAGCATGCCCCGCTCCCCCTGCCCCGTGCTCCCAGCATGCTCCGCTCCCCCCGCTCCCAGCATGCCCTGCTCCCCCTGCCCTGCGCTCCCAGCATGCCCCGCTCCCCTTGCTCCCAGCATGCCCCGCTCCCCCTGCCCCGTGCTCCCAGCATGCCCTGCTCCGGGCCAGCCAGCGCTCCCAGCATGCCCCGCTCCCCCTGCTCCCAGCATGCCCTGCTCCGGGCCAGCCAGTGCTCCCAGCATGCCCCGCTCCCCCCCGCTCCCAGCATGCCCTGCTCCCCCTGCCCCGTGCTCCCAGCATGCCCCGCTCCCCCTGCCCCGCGCTCCCAGCATGCCCTGCTCCCCCCGCTCCCAGCATGCTCTGCTCCGGGCCAGCCAGCGCTCCCAGCATGCCCCGCTCCCCCCGCTCCCAGCATGCCCTGCCCCCCCCCGCCCCGTGCTCCCAGCATGCCCCGCTCCCCCCGCTCTCAGCATGCCCTGCTCCGGGCCAGCCAGCGCTCCCAGCATGCCCCGCTCCCCCCGCCCCGCGCTCCCAGCATGCCCTGCTCCCCCCGCTCCCAGCATGCCCCGCTCCCCCTGCCCCGCGCTCCCAGCATGCCCTGCTCCCCCCGCTCCCAGCATGCTCTGCTCCGGGCCAGCCAGCGCTCCCAGCATGCCCCGCTCCCCCCGCTCCCAGCATGCCCTGTCCCCCCTGCCCCGTGCTCCCAGCATGCCCCGCTCCCCCCGCTCCCAGCATGCCCTGCTCCAGGCCAGCCAGCGCTCCCAGCATGCCCCGCTCCCCCCGTCCCATGCCGACCACCACTTCCAGCAAGCCCTTGTCTGCTGTTTAGGTTCGCACGCGTGTGTGGCATGCTGGGATTACCCCCCCCACCAGCGTTGCATGCTGGGATCCCCCCAGGGTTACCAGGGCCCGCGCCCACTGGTCTTCCAGGCCCCACCGCGGCGCTTGCCGGCGTTGTGCTGCCCGATGCGGCGCTGGGGGGCCACAGTGAAGCCGACGTAGACGCGGCCCCGGTACCGGGGGTTGGTGCAGAACAGCAGGTAGACGCCGAAGAACCCTCGCGGCTCCGCTCCCATGGCCGGGCCTGGGGAGAGGGGGCGGGAAAGGTCATGGCCGGCCAGCCCCACTTCCCAGCATGCCCCGGGTCTCCCCCAGTGCCCCCCTCTCCCAGCATGCTCCAGGTCCCCCACTTCCCAGCATGCCCCGGGTCTCCCCATCTCCCAGCATGCACCAGGTCCCCCACTTCCCAGCATGCCCCGGGTCTCCCCATCTCCCAGCATGCTCCAGGTCCCCCACTTCCCAGCATGCCCCGGGTCTCCCCATCTCCCAGCATGCCCAGGGTCTCCCCCAGATGCCCCCATCTCCCAGCATGCTCCAGGTCCCCCACTTCCCAGCATGCCCCGGGTATCCCCCAGTGCCCCCTTCTCCCAGCATGCTCCAGGTCCCTCACTTCCCAGCATGCCCTGGGTCTCCCCCAGGTGCCCCCATCTCCCAGCATGCTCCAGGTCCCCCACTTCCCAGCATGCCCTGGGTTTCCCCCAGTGCCCCCTTCTCCCAGCATGCTCCAGGTCCCCCACTTCCCAGCATGCCCCGGGTTTCCCCCAGTGCCCCCTTCTCCCAGCATGCTCCAGGTCCCCCACTTCCCAGCATGCCCCGGGTCTCCCCCAGGTGTCCCCATCTCCCAGCATGCCCCCCACTTCTCCCGTACCCCCAATCTCCCAGCATGCACCGCGTCCCCCCCAACTTCCCAGCATGCTCCGGTCTCCCCCCTCCCGTGTCCCCCATCTCCCAGCATGCCCCGGGGCCCCTCCCATCCTGCCTTCAGTCTCAGCTCCTACCGCCAGCGCCCGAGCCCAGCTCGGGAAGAGGCACCAGGCGCCTCCCTCTGATTGGTGCCTTTGGGCGGTGTCGCTTCCCAGGATGGACCCTATTGGCCACCTCGCGGAAAGCCCGCCCCCCAGCCCTACTCTGATTGGAGGAGCTGGGGCGAGCGGCGCATTGGGACGGGACCTGAGGCGGAAGTGAGGAGATGACTAGAGGCAGAAGTGGCGGCACGAGAGGCGGAAGTGAAGGCATGACCAGAGGCGGAAGTGGCGGCACGAGAGGCGGAAGTGAGGAGATGACTAGAGGCGGAAGTGGCGGGACCTAAGGCGGAAGTGAGGACATGACCAGAGGCGGAAGTGGCGGGACCAGAGGCGGAAGTGAGGACATGACTAGAGGCGGAAGTGGGCGGGGTCTAGCGCCTTGGGGAGCGGGATGGAGGCGGCCGGGCCGGCTCTGAGCGCGGAGACCCTCCGGGGGCGGCTGCTGCGGGGGCTGGAGGCGGAGCACGTGGTGAGCCCCCCCGCAACCCTCCCCGGGGGCCCCTCCCCCCAAATACCCCCTAGGCCCCTCCCCCGCGCGGTGCCGGCTCTGACCGCCGGGGCGGGGGATCAAATCCGGGGCCTGGTGTCGGGGTCCCCGTTGGGGGAGGGGCAGGTGGGGGTCGATCTGGGGCAGGTGGGGGGGCGGGAGCTGGTGTCGGGGTCCCCGTTGGGGGAGGGGCAGGTGGGGGTCGATCTGGGGCAGGTGGGGGGGCGGGAGCTGGTGTCGGGGTCCCCGTTGGGGGAGGGGCAGGTGGGGGTCGATCTGGGGCAGGTGGGGGGGCGGGAGCTGGTGTCGGGGTCCCCGTCGGGGGAGGGGCAGGTGGGGGTCGATCTGGGGCAGGTGGGGGGGCGGGAGCTGGTGTCGGGGTCCCCGTCGGGGGAGGGGCAGGTGGGAGTCGATCTGGGGCAGGTGGGGGGGCGGGAGCTGGTGTCGGGGTCCCCGTTGGGGGAGGGGCAGGTGGGGGTCGATCTGGGGCAGGTGGGGGGGCGGAAGCTGGTGTCGGGGTCCCCGTCGGGGGAGGGGCAGGTGGGAGTCGATCTGGGGCAGGTGGGGGGGCGGGAGCTGGTGTCGGGGTCCCCGTTGGGGGAGGGGCAGGTGGGGGGGGCGGGAGCTGGTGTCGGGGGTCCCTGTCGGGGCAGGGGGCTCTCTGGGGCTGGTGTTGGAGGGGTCCCTGGGTGCCCGGGTTGGATCGGGGAGTTGGGGGTCACCCCCCCTCATGTCTCTCCCCCCAGGAAGTCGAGGACACGACCCCGAGCCGCTGCTCCACCAGCTTCAAGGTTCTGGTCGTCTCGTCCCGGTTCCGGGGGAAGCCCCTGCTCCATCGACACCGGTGAGCCGGGGGCCCAGCCCGGGGCCCCGTCCCCAGAGCCCCGGGGCCTCTGGCCCTGCCCCTGCCGACCCCGGGCTCCGGTCTCCCCCATCACAGTCTGGGGCTGACCCCACCCTGCCTCCCCCACAGGGACCCCCACCTGCCGGTGCGGTTGGGGAGAGCGCTGGGGCGTGACCCATTAACCGGCCCTCCAGCCCCCGGGCCCAGCCTCCCCGTCCCTGACCCCCCGGGGCTGCTGGGCCTGGCACTGACCCCCCTCCCCACAGGCTGGTGAACGAGCTGTTGGCAGAGGAGCTGAAGCACATTCACGCCTTCGAGCAGCGCACGCTGACCCCCGAGCAGTGGGAGAAGGAGCGGGGGGGCCTGCAGTGAGACCCCCGGCCCCGGAGCAGGACGGAGCTGGGACCCCGCGCCCCACGGAGCTGAGAGATCAGCTGCAATAAAGGATTATGGGCAACAAACTAGTGTCTGACTGGTGCCCCCCACTCGCGACCCACAGCCCCCCCGCCAGGCCAGCCCTGCCCCCCCAGTCCTGCCGGTGCCCCCCACTCGCGTCCCGCAGCCCCCCCACCAGGCCAGCTCTGCCCCCCCAGCCCTGCCGGTGCCCCTCACTCACGACCTGCACCCCCCTGCTAGCCCAGCCCTGCCCCCCCAGTCCTGCCGGTGCCCCTCACTCCTCACCTGGAGCCGTACCCAGTATTCCCAGCCAGCAGGCGGGTGGGGGAGGTGCCTAGCTGGGGCATTTCAGGTTATGAATTGGGAGGGGGGCAATTGAACCCTTTGTGGTTTTAACAATCCCTTGGTTTGATGCGTCCTGCAAAGCTGCCATCAGTAGCCTTTAGAGTCAACACCTGTCCCGCGTGGAGGGCGTTCCCGTTTCCCCTGAGGTCTGACCTCCCATGTCTCCCTGTCTCCGCCATGGGCGGGGGGGCGGTCTCGGCCACGCCCCACCCCCAGCATAAAGCAGGGCAGAGGTGCTATTTACAAAGTTTATTGGTAGAACCGTTCACAGCAGAAAGACACTGGTGCCCGTCCCCTCTCCTGGGGTGGCCCCCCCGTTCCACCATATCCCCCCCCCGTTACTCCCCTCACCCCAATGACTTAAACAACAAAGGTAAAAAAGATAAAAGCTTCTCTGTACAGGGCGGGAGGGATCCGGCCTCCCAGAGAGGGAGGGGAGGGTACGGGGAAGGGAAGGGGGATTATAGGGGCATTGGAGGGTTAATTTGGCAGGACCTGGCCCCCCATAAAGGTGTAGTGGGGGGGGGGCTCTTTGGCCATGGCAGATGCTGGGGCGGTGGGAAGCGCCGCTTGCTGGCAGCCAGGGGGGCAGAAAGAGGCTCCAGCTGTCAAAGCTTGTGGGGGGCGGGGGAGTTCCAGTGCCTTGGGGCAGCCCTGAGTTTGACAGAAAGTTGTGGGGGGACAGAGGCTCCCCCCGGCTATTTGGCAGCCTGCGTCTCCAGCACCGCGATGCGTCGGTCCTGCTCTGCCACCCTCGCCTGCAGCTGCCGCACGTCCTCGGTCAACTTCTCCAGCGCCTGGGGAGGGGGAGAGCTCGTGGGGTGCCCTCGCTCCCGGCCCGCAGCCCCCTACCGGCCCAGCCATGGGGTCCCCTCCCCCAGCTCTGCCGGTGCCCCCCGCTCCCGGCCCGCAGCCCCCTGCCGGCCCAGCCCTGAGCTCCCCTCCCCCAGCTCTGCCGGTGCCCCCCGCTCCCGGCCCGCAGCCCCTGCCGGCCCAGCCATGGGGTCCCCTCCCCCAGCTCTGCCGGTGCCCCCCGCTCCCGGCCCGCAGCCCCTGCTGGCCCAGCCATGGGGTCCCCTCCCCCAGCTCTGCCGGTGCCCCCCCGCTCCCGGCCCGCAGCCCCCTGCCGGCCCAGCCATGGGGTCCCCTCCCCCAGCTCTGCCGGTGCCCCTCGCTCCCGGCCCGCAGCCCCTGCTGGCCCAGCCATGGGGTCCCCTCCCCCAGCTCTGCCGGTGCCCCCCGCTCCCGGCCCGCAGCCCCCTGCCGGCCCAGCCCTGAGCTCCCCTCCCCCAGCTCTGCCGGTGCCCCCCGCTCCCGGCCCGCAGCCCCTGCTGGCCCAGCCATGGGGTCCCCTCCCCCAGCTCTGCCGGTGCCCCCCCGCTCCTGGCCCGCAGCCCCCTGCTGGCCCAGCCCTGAGCTCCCCTCCCCCATCTCCGCCAGTGCCCCTCACTCCCGACCCGCAGCCCCTGCTGGCCCAGCCCTGCCCCCCCCCCAGCTCTGCCGGTGCCCCTCACTCCCAACCTGCAGCCCCCCCCCATCTCACCCCAGGGCTGGCCCCATCTGGGCAAGGCTGGCTCCGGCGCGGCTCCAGGATGCTCTTGTTGACTTTGAACTCGCGACTCTTGGGTGGGACGTATCCATCCTTCAGGGAGATGAGCAGGGGGCCGGCGTCCTTGCCCCCAAACCATTCTTCTGCCGTCAGCGCGGGGTCAGGCCCGACCGTGTCGGGGTACAGGTCCTCCTGGAACAGATCTGACTGCGGGAGGAGAGAGCCAGCATGGGACCCAGGCGTCCATGCTCCCAGCCCCTCCCCAAGCCAAGATAGAACCTAGGCATCAGGGCTCCTCTCCCCTACCCAAGCTGGGATAGAACCCAGGCGTCCAAGCTCCCAGCCCCCAGCTCACCTTGCGGGGCACCGTCATGGCAATGGGCTCACATCTGCGCTCGTGGAGTTTGTAGAATCTGAAATGCGGAGGGAAGGGGGGTTCAGAGTGGGGGGGGGGTCTCTTGGGATCCCAGCAGTGGAGAGTATTGGGGGGCTGAGTGGTGTGGTTAGATGTTTGGCTGTGTGACAGTCTCCCTGTCTGCCGCCGCAGCCCTGTGCAGACAGCCGGCACACAGAACCGCCCAATGACCACAAGATCTGTTAAGGGACGAAGGCACCTGGCCAGGTTTATTGTCAACGAGGCAGGTACTAGGATCCCGCAGACTCTACCGGACCAATAATACAAGTGTGCTCGTAACAATGGACCTGCTCAGTGAACGGCAGGACTTTCCGTTCCCCCCTCTGCCAGCCAGAGACTCCATATTATACATCAACACAAACCACTTACGTACGGCCCCCACCCATCGCTCTGTCCTCCTGCCCTGGGGGGGTCAGCGCGTCCCTGTTCTCTTTGGTGTTCGGGTTCCACCGGTCTGGGATGGGGACGTGAGTGTCGTGTGCCCAGCACCTCTCAGGAGGGTTTCCCCCAGCCTGGCTCTGCTCCAAGCCTTGCTTGAGCCCAGGGTTATGTCTCAGGGTCGCTTCCTACCACAAGGGCACTGCTGTGCAGTGCGGGGGGAAGGGATTATGGGGGGGCTGAGGAGGATTTGGGGGGCACTGGAGGAGGCTGGGGATTGGGGGGATTCTGGGGTCTATGGGGAATTGGGAGGTTTCAGGGAGGGTTGGTGGCTGGGGAGATTTGGGGGGGTTTTGGAGTTCAAGGGGGATTTTGTGGGGTTCAGGGATTGTTGGGAGTCTGGGGGGCTGAGGGAGGTTTTGGGGGGCTGGGGGAATTCAGGTATCCAAAGGGAGGCTGGGGTTCCGAGGGGGTTTTGGGGGGACCTGGGGGGATTTAGGTGTCTGAAGAGAAGCTGGGGGGGTTTGGGGGGACTCGGGGGGATTCAGGTGTCCCAAGGGGGGTGGGGGGTCCCCTGTACCTGGCGATCTCGCACTTTGCTGACGTCCAGGCCCCGCTTGGGCATCCAGCCGCCCCCCGCGCTGGGACTCCTTGGAGCTGAAGATGGAGAGGAAGTGCAGGTAGGGGGCCTCGGGCGTCACCTCGAAGTAGCGGATGGAGCTGTCGCCCTGCGGGGGGGACAGATGGGGCGGTCAGCGGGCGGGAGCCGGGGAGCCCCCCCCCAGGACCCCCAAGCTCCTGTCCCCAGTGGGCTCCCCCGGACGCCTGGGTCCTGCACCAACCTTGCCGCAGAGGTAGACCATGCTGGTGTCGGGGTCGTAGTGGGGGACCAGCACCCCGCTGCTCGTGTCCAGCTCCTGCAGGTTCATGGGCTCCTCCAGGTGCGCCTGGTGTGGGGAGAGACCAGGGGGTCAGGGGGGTGGCGGGGGCAGGGTCCCGCTCAGCGTCCCACAGCCCCACCTGCTGCTCACTTGGGGAGGGGCTAGAGGAGAGGTAGGTGGGTGGGGCTAGAAGGCAGGGTTGGGGGCAGGGTTTCTCCCTGAGTTCTGCATCACTTGCTGGGGGGGGGGGATGAGAAGGGGTCCCCCCAGGCCCCATGGGAGGGGGTGTGAGGCAGGCTCCCAGGGGAGCCCAGGGGGAGGGGTCTCCCAGGGTCCCTGGGGGGTGGGGTCCCAGGGGGGCAGGGTCTCCCTGGGCCCAGGGGGGCGGGGGTCCCAGGGGACGGGGTCTCCCCGGGTCCCTGGGGGGCGGGGTCTCACCGGGTCCCAGGGGGCGGGGGTCCCAGGGGGGAGGGGTCTCCCAGGGTCCCTGGGGGGCGGGGTCCCAGGGGGGAGGGGTCTCCCCGGGTCCCTGGGGGGCGGGGTCTCACTGGGTCCCAGGGGGTGGGGTCCCAAGGGGGGCGGGGTCTCAGGGGGCGGGGTCTCACCGGGTCCCTGGGGGGGGCGGGGGTCCCAGGCGGGAGGGGTCTCCCAGGGTCCCTGGGGGGTGGGGTCCCAGGGGGGAGGGGTCTCCCCGGGTCCAGGGGGCGGGGTCTCCTCGGGTCCCTGGGGGGCGGGGTCTCACTGGGTCCCAGGGGGTGGGGTCCCAGGGGGCGGGGGTCTCAGGGGGGCGGGGTCTCACCGGGTCCCTGGGGGGCGGGGTCCCCAGGGGGCGGGGTCTCACCGGGTCCCAGGGGGTGGGGTCCCAAGGGGGCGGGGTCTCACCGGGTCCCTGGGGGGCGGGGTCACAGGGGGGAGGGGTCTCCCAGGGTCCCTGGGGGGTGGGGTCCCAGGGGGGAGGGGTCTCCCCGGGTCCAGGGGGCGGGGTCCCAGGGGGGAGGGGTCTCTCTGGGTCCCTGGGGGGGGCGGGGTCTCACGGGGGTCCCAGGGGGCGGGGTCTCAGGGGGCGGGGTCTCAGGGGGGGCGGGGTCTCACCGGGTCCCTGGGGGGCGGGGTCCCAGGGGGGCGGGGTCTCCCCGGGTCCCTGGGGGGCGGGGTCCCAGGGGGCGGGGTCTCCCCGGGTCCCAGGGGGGCGCGGTCTCACTGGGTCCCTGGGGGCGGGGGTCTCACCGGGTCCCTGGGGGCGGGGTCCCTGGGGGCGGGGTCTCCCCAGGTCCCTGGGGGGCGGGGGTCCCAGGGGGCGGGGTCTCACCGGGTCCCTGGGGGGCGGGGGTCCCAGGGGGCGGGGTCTCCCCGGGTCCCTGGGGGGGCGGGGTCTCACCGGGTCCCAGGGGGGTGGGGTCCCAGGGGGCGGGGGTCTCCTCGGGTTCCAGGGGGCGGGGTCTCACCGGGTCCCTGGGGGGGCGGGGTCCCAGGGGGCGGGATCTCACCGGGTCCCAGGGGGGGCGGGGTCCCAGGGGGCGGGGTCTCCCCGGGTCCCTGGGGGCTGGGTCTCACCGGGTCCCTGGGGGCGGGGTCCCAGGGGGCGGGGGTCCCAGGGGGCGGGGTCTCCCCAGGTCCCTGGGGGGCGGGGTCCCAGGGGGCGGGGTCTCACCGGGTCCCAGGGGGGGCGGGGTCTCACCGGGTCCCTGGGGGGCGGGGTCCCAGGGGGCGGGGTGTTCCCGGGTCCCTGGGGGGGTGGGGTCCCAGGGGGGCGGGGTCTCACCGGGTCCCAGGGGGGCGGGGTCTCACCGGGTCCCAGGGGGGCGGGATCTCACCGGGTCCCAGGGGGGGTGGGGTCCCAGGGGGGCGGGGGTCTCACCGGGTCCCAGGGGGGCGGGGGTCTCACCGGGTCCCAGGGGGCGGGTCCCAGGGGGCGGGGTCTCCCCAGGTCCCTGGGGGGCGGGGTCCCAGGGGGCGGGGTCTCACCGGGTCCCACAGCGCCACCTGGCGCTCGCTCATGCGGCTGAAGCCCGTGGTGAGGATCTTGCCGTCGGCCAGCAGGACAGCGCGGACGGGCCGGGAGCCCTCGTGGGGGCTGGCCTTTTCCTGTGGGGAGACGGGGGTCAGAGAGACAGGCAGCCCCCCCACGGCCCCGCCCCCCATGCCCCCCTAGCCCCAGGCTAGCCGTAGCCCGTCCCCCCGGCCCCCCCGCCCCCCGCGGCCCCGCCCCGCACTCACGGCGAGCAGGGCGGCCGGAGCGGGGCTCGATCACGCGGACCCGGCGGTCCCGGCAGGTGGTGCAGAGGCGGGAGCCGTCGCGGCTCCAGGCCACGCTGTGGATGACGTCGGGGTGCAGGTCCCGCAGCTCCACCAGCGCCCGGCCCGAGCCCACGTCCCACAGCAGCAGGGCGTTGTCACAGCCTGGGGGGGAGGGGGGGTCAGCGGGGGCGGGGGGCAGGGGGGCACCCCCCAGCCCCTGGCAGTACCTGCGCTCAGCAGCACGGCGTTGTCACAGCCTGGGGGGGGGAGGGGGAGGGGAGGGGAGGGAGGGGAGGAGGGGCGGGGGCGGGGGGGCGGGGGCGGAGCAGGGGGGGCGCCCCCCCAGCCCCTGGCAGTACCTGCGCTCAGCAGCACGGCGTTGTCACAGCCTGGGGGGGAGGGGAGGGCGGGGCGGGGGGCAGGGGGCGGAGCAGGGGGGGTGCCCCCCAGCCCCTGGCAGTACCTGCGCTCAGCAGCACGGCGTTGTCACAGCCTGGGGGGGGGGAGGGTCAGCGGGGGTGGGGCGGGGCGGGGGGCAGGGGGCGGAGCAGGGGGGCGCCCCCCAGCCCCTGGCAGTACCTGCGCTCAGCAGCACGGCGTTGTCACAGCCTGGGGGGGGAGGGGAGGCGGGGGGGCGGGGGCGGAGCAGGGGGGGCGCCCCCCAGCCCCTGGCAGTACCTGCGCTCAGCAGCACGTTCTGGGCCGTGGGGTGCCAGGCCACGATGCCGACGCGCTTCGAGTGCCCCTCCAGCGTGACCCGGACCGGCTCCGTCAGGGGTCGCACGAGCCCCCCGTCCGGTATCTCCCACACCTGCGGGGAGACAGCGGGGTCACCCCCGGCCCCACACGCTCCGGGGGGAGCGGCCTGGGGCCTTCGGATCAACCCCCCCGCTCGCCATGACGGTGCAGCCCCAGGCCCCCCCCCCGCTCACCATGACGGTGCAGCCCCAGGTCCCCCCCCCACCTGCCATGATGGTGCAGCCCCCAGGCCCCCCCCACTCACCATGACGGTGCGGCCCCAGGTCCCCCCCCACCTGCCATGACGGTGCAGCCCCAGCCCCCCCCCCCCCGCTCACCATGACGGTGCGGGCCCCAGGCCCCCCCCCAGCTCACCATGACGGTACGGCCCCAGGCCCCCCCCCCCCCCCGCTCACCATGACGGTGCGGCCCCAGGCCCCCCCCCCCCCCCCCGCTCACCATGACGGTGCGGCCCCAGGCCCCCCCCCCCCCCCCCCCGCTCACCATGACGGTGCAGTCCTCAGAGCCGCTGGCGATGATGTTGTCGTTGTGCGGGCACCACTCGATGTCCAGCACCGGGGCCGTGTGCCCGCAAACCAGGGGCTGCGACTTGTCCAGGCGCCCCGGTCTGCCGGGAGAAGAGCTGAGTTAGGACCCAGGCGCCCAAACCACTGCACCCCATCTCCCCTCCAGTGATTTCCCTGCACCCCCCCCGAATTTCCCCCAACGCCACCCCCCAGCTTTGTGAACTAGTTACATGCCAATTTAGTGACTGTTTGGAAATTTGAACTGAAATGGAAACATTAATACACCCTTTAAAAGCGTACTCAGTGTACGATAAACGACGTGTAGCTGGCAAAGTATCGTAGATGTGAGAAGTGGGAACGCAGACTAGCTTCCTTGTCCAGCTGTTTATGGCCAGGTCGGTGCCTCCATGTCGGCGATGTTGGCGCACCTAATCGTTTCAAATGAGGATTTGTGAGCAGAGTCGAAAGGA
>NW_027554357.1:0-30084 GCF_965152235.1 Eretmochelys imbricata | reverse complement strand
AGGAGAGGTGGGTTGGCCATGGTCCTGGTCGCTAGGTATCAAAGCCCAGGTGACAGGGATTGCCATTGTCATCTTATAAACTCCACTGATGGGACCTAAGGCTCCAGGCAGCTTGGAGACATTCACAGCTGTAGGTTTGCCTACCCTGAGAGCTGACAGACCTTCTCCCCATTGCGTGATGGTGCAGCATAGAGGGGAAACTGTGACTCACAGGCTTCATCAAAATATGACACAAAATTCCCACTTTATCCCACCTACCAGTCTGAGTGGGGTTGGCAGGTGTATGTGGGAGTGAACCAGAAGGGAGATGGGCTAGTAGGCTCTTGCTGATCTGGGATGGGCTGATAGGGGATTCCCTCTTGGTCGGGGGTGAGGAGAGAGAAACTGAGACACCAGGGGACAGGTGGGTGATGCATGTGGAGAAGTGCACTGGCTGGGGCTGGTGAGATGATGGGGCAGGGAGAATCTTGGCAGTCCAGGATAGGGGTGGGAGGGTGCTGGGAGCCCTGCCTGACCGGGATGGGGGGGTGGGGGTGGGGCTGCTGGGAACACTGGTAGGGGGCAGCAGGATCCTTCCTCTGATAATCCCTCCAACTCCAGGTGCTGGACCTGCTGGAGCCGTCCCAGCAGGACCTGCCGATCCGGGAGGACCGGGACCGGAACATCCTGATCCCGGGGCTGACTGAGCGAGAGCTGGGAGGCTTCGGGGACTTCGAGCGGCACTTCCTGCCAGCCAGCCGCAACCGCACTGTAGCCTCCACTCAGCTCAACGACCGCTCAAGCCGCAGCCACGCCGTGCTGCTGGTGCGGGTGTCGCGGACCCAGCAGGCACCCCCCCACCGCCGCCGCACGGCCAAGCTCTGCCTCATTGACCTGGCCGGTTCTGAGGACAACCGGCGCACTGGCAACCGTGGCCTGCGGCTCAAAGAGAGCGGTGCCATCAATGCCTCCCTGCATGTGCTCAGCAAGGTGGTGGACGCCCTCAACCAGGGGCTGCCCCGTGTGCCATACCGCGACAGCAAGCTCACCCGCCTGCTGCAGGTGTGCTGGCCGCTGGGGTCCTCCCCTGGAACAGGGGTGGGGCTGGGGCCAGAGGCTGCAGGGGAGGAATGCACGCTGGGGTCCTATCCTGGGGTGGGGGTGCACACACCAGGACTCTACCCTGACACTGCTCCCACCTGGTGTTCTCCAGCAACGGAGCAGGGAGCTCTTGGGCATCAGAGGCTCAGTATCAAAGTCGAACTGGGTCGGGACGTGGGGCCTGGAGCGCAGAGAGCCGAGGGGGACAAAAACCAAATACCGGGGAAGGGGTAGCACCAGATGCACAGTCCCCTGCCCTGCCCAGCTTTGCCAGCGTGAGGGGACTGGTGCAGGACTCCTGGGTTCTCTCTCAGCTCTGGGAGGGGACTGGGAGCTGGTGGTTAGAGCAGGGGCAGGTGCAGGACTCCTGGGTTCTCTCTCTCCCCAGGACTCCCTGGGGGGCTCAGCTCACAGTGTGATCATTGCGAATGTCGCCCCCGAGCAACACTTCTATTTTGACACGCTGAGCACGCTGAACTTTGCTGCCAAGTCCAAGCAGGTGGTGAACCGGCCCTTCACCCAGGAGACACTGCAGGCCCCAGGTAAGGCTGGGCCGGGCCAGGCTCCCTGTCCATGGGGCTAAGGGATCAATGGGGGGGTGACCCCAGGGGTTGTGCCTAGCCTGGCCTCACCCTTCTCTTCCCACAGCTGCACGCAAGAGGCCTCATGAGGATCCTGGAGCCGGCAGTGCCAGCCCAGGGGCCAAGAGTCCTCACAAGGAGGAGCCCCCCGAGGCCAAGCCGCTCAGGTGAGGGGAGGGAGCCCTGGGGAGTGGGGGTGCGTGGTGGGAGTTGCTGGGCTAATGGTCAGTCTCCTCTCCCCCAAGCTCCCTGCTGCCCCTGGAGCAGCTGGACCCAAGGCTGGTGCAGCGGCTGCTGGGCCTGGAGCAGCTGGAGAAGCAGCAGGGGGGTGCTGGGCGGAGGCTGCCGCTGCTCAGCACCCCCCGGCGGGAGCGGGTGGCCCTGCTGCGCCAGCTGGAGGAGACACGCGGCGAGCTGCAGGTGGGTGAGCCCCACATCCATGTGCTGCTCTGGGGACCCCCCAGAGCCCTGCCTGGCTCCTTGAGGACTCCCACATGGCTCCTTGTACCCTTACACCTGAGCCGGGGGACCCCTGCATGGTTCCCCTGCACTCTCTAGCCCCACCCCGTAACCTGTTCCCATAGCCCCATAACCCTTCTCCCATTGCTTCCCTGGTTCCCTCCAGCCCCAAACCCCCTTGTGCCCAGCTGGCCTGTGGCTGGCCCCATGTGCCCTCCACCTACCCTCCCCCTGACCTGGCCTCCCCTACAGAAGCTGAAGGAGAGGCAGAAGGCGCTAGAAGCTCTGGCACTGCTGGACAACGCCTGTCAGCCCAAGCCCCTGCGCGACAGCCAGGCCCCCCCCAGGGCCCGGAAACAGGCCGTGGTCCTGCCCCTGCAGCAAGGTAAGGGGGCTCAGGGCCCCAGTCCTCGCCTGATCGAACCACTAGACAGCACTCTTGTAGAGCGAAACCCGGGCATCCTGGCTCCCAGTGCCCCCCTGCTCTAACCCCTGGACCCCACTCCCCTTCCAGAACTGGGATGGAACCCGGGTGTCCTGGCTCCTAGCCCTGCTAACCCTGCCCCCTGCTCTGCAGTGCACACCCCCCTTGGGAAGCAGGCCACGCCCAGTGGAGACAAAGGGGTTCCTGGTCATACAGAGGAAGCAGGTGAGAGGGGCTGTGCACAGGGTGTCTTGGAGGTGAATTGCTGAGGGGGGGCACGAGTGTTGGGGGGCAGTTGAGAGGGCTGGGACAGTAGGGGGTGGAAATGGGCAGGGGTGGGGTGAATGGGGGAGCCAGTTGTGCTGGGGGGCAGAGTTGGGGGGTGGATTGCTGTGCTGGGGGGCCCCTGGTAGTGGAAGGTCACTGCCCCCAGCCCATGTCTCCCTCCCAGGGCCAGGCCGATGGGCCTGGGGGCTGAGAACCAGGCTCCACCCTGGGAGCTGATGCTGCGCCCTGACCTGCTGGCCCAGAGCCGGGAGAACCTGCTGGTGCTGCTCAACCAGGGCAGTGCCAAGGAGCTGCGTGCCCTGCACCGCATCGGGGACAAGAAAGCCCAGCTCATCATGGCCTGGAGACAGCTCCACGGGCCCTTCACCCAGGTACCTGCGGGGGGGCCGGGAGTGCGGCTCGGCGGGGGCCGCGGTGGGGGGCAAGGGACAGGGCCAGTCACTCTGCCCCTCTCTCGCAGGTGGAGGACCTTCAGAAGGTGGAGGGGATGACAGCCAAGCAAGTGGCCTCTTTTCTGAAAGTGAGTGGGGGGGGGTTATGGCCTAGGGCAGGGGGGAGGCACGGCTGGGGGCTGTGGCGGTGTCAGGGCCATCGTGGGATGGACAAGGGGTGAGGGACAGGGCTGGGGGCGCAGGAGCATGGAGTGCAGGGGGTGGGGGGAAGCAGGGACTGGGGTGGCAGGGGCATGGGGGGAAGCTGTGGGGGTGGCTAGGGGCGGGGGGCAGGGTGAAGTGGGGGTGTAGGGGCAAGGGGGGAAGCTGTGTGGGGGGCTAGGGGCAGGGGACCGGGTGAAGTGGGGGGCAAGGGGGGCAGCTGTGTGGGGGGCAGGGTGGAGTGGGGGGCTAGGGGCGGGGGGCAGGGTGAAGTGGGGGGCAAGGGGGGAAGCTGTGGGGGGAGGCTCGGCTGGGGGGCACGGGGGGGGTCCCCACTGCTCTAACTCGCTGCTCTCCCCCAGGCCAACCTGCTGAGCGCCCTGGGCCGTGTCTCGCTCGCGCCCCCCCCCTCAATAAAGGTCTCTGTGTCCGTCACCCCGACTCCGCCTCCTCCTTCGCCGGCGCGGGGACCCCAGCACGACCCCTAAGTGTCGGCCGAACGCACGGCACGGGAGGGCCTCCCCTTTAAGAGGCTCTGCCCCCTTAAGGGAGGCCGGGAGAGGGGAGCGGCCCTAGGGATGGTGCGGTGCGGGCTGCGCGAGCACTACCATCTCCCCGCGGGGGGGGAGAGTGGGTCAGTGCCCCAGCGTGTCCCCTCTCATGGTGCCTTCCGCCCTGCCTCGGGGTCAGAGGTCAATCTGGGCGGCCATTTTGTGAACAAGGGGAGGGCGTAGTTACAAGCTAACGGGATGGGGGAGGAAAAGGAAACGACCGTTACCAGGGCAAGCGCGCGCCCCGGGGCCGTCAGCCAATCAGCACCTTCTTCCTCGAACGGTCACCGTGCGCACTTGCCGACGCGGTGCTGAGCGCGGAGGGTTTCACCCAATCAGAAGCAACCCCACGTGGGGTCGTCTTCTTAGTCTCACTGGAGCGACCAATGGGAGTTTTGCAAGAACCCTACGCCAAGGACTCCAGCGTCGGCCAATCACTAACGCCCCCCCCTCAGGGAGCCTGTCGCGCGCCGCGAGAGCGTGCGCTGAAGGGGCCAATCAGCGTCGGCGCGGAGGTGTCCTCGCGCCGCTACCTCCTCACCTCCCCCCCCCTCCCACCTCACTCCCCCCCCGCCCGCGCGGCGCTGCTCCTGCTCCCCGCTCGCTCCCCCGCCCTCCCCGGCCCCCGCCCGCCGCCGCCATGGACCCGAGCAACTGGAGCAGCTTCATCTTCCAGGTACCCCCCGCCCGCCGCGAGTCCGCGCGGGGGGGCCGCGCGCCGCCCCCCGCCCTCCAGTCCCAGCGGGCGGGGCCGCCTCGGCGGGGGCGGGGCCGCGCGCCGCACGACACCCGCCGTGCGCGCCCCCGCGCCGCGCCGCGCCGTCCCCCCTCCCCCGCCGGGACCCCCCTCCCCTCACAGGAACCCCTCCCCCACCGCGTGACCTTCCCCTCACAGGAACCCCTCCCCCACCGCATGACCCTCCCCTGCCAGGACCCCTCCCCTCACAGAGACCCCTCCCCCACCGCGTGACCCTCCCCTCACAGAGACCCCCTCCCCCACCGCGTGACCCTCCCCTCGCCGGGACCCCTCCCCTCACAGAGACCCCTCCCCCACCGCGTGACCTTCCCCTCACAGGAACCCCCTCCCCCACCGCGTGACCCTCCCCTGCCAGGACCCCTCCCCTCCCAGAGACCCCTCCCCCACCGCGTGACCCTCCCCTCACAGAGAATCCTCCCCCGCCGCGTGACCCTCCCCCGCCGGGACCCCTCCCCTCACAGAGACCCCTCCCCCACCACGTGACCCTCCCCTCATAGAGACCCCTCCCCCACCGCATGACCCCTCCCCCACCGCGTGACCCTTCCCTGCCAGGACCCCTCCCCTCACAGAAACCCCTCCCCCACTGCGTGACCCTCCCCTGCCGGGACCCCTCCCCTCATAGAAACCCCTCCCCCCAGTGCATGACCCTCCCCCGCCAGGATCCCTCGCCTCCCAGAGACCCCTCCCTCACCGCGTGACCTCTCCCCCGCCGGGACCCCCTCCCCTCACAGAAACCCCTCCCCCACCGCGTGACCATCCCCTCACAGAGACCTCTCCCCCACCATGTGACCTTATCACCTACTGTGACCCCTCCCGTCACAAGGACCCTTCCCTCACCGTGTGACCCCCTCCCCCCACCATGTGACCCTTCCCTCACAAGAACCCCTCCCCCACTGTGTGACCCTCCTCTCGCAGGAACCCCTCCCCACTGTGTGACCCTCCCATCACAGGGACCCCTCTCCTCACAGGAGCCCTGCCCCCAGTGTGTGGTACTTGCCTTACAGGGGACCCCTCCCCCATCATGTGACCCCTCCCCCACCACCCTCCTCTCACAGCCACCTCTCCCTCTCTGTGTGACCCTCCCCTTACAGGGACCCTTCTCCCAATCTGTGACCCCTCACTTTGCAGGGACCCTTCCCCCATCATGAGACCCCTCCCTCACCATCCTCCCCTCACGGGGACCCCTCCCCCATCATGTTACCACCTCCCCTCACGGGGACCCCTCCCCAAGCAGCGCATGACCCTTCCTTCAGAGGAACCCCTCCCAAACTGTGTGACCTCTCCCCCACCACCTTCCCCTCTCAGAGATCCTTCCTCCTCCACCCTATGGCCCCACCCCTCACAGAGACTCTCCCCCACTGCACTCCTCCCCCACTCTGTGGTCCCTCCCCTCACAGAGAGCCCCACACCCACTGCTCTCCCATCTCATGATCCCTCAGAGAGACCCTCTCCCCGTGACCCCACTCTTCAGAGAACCCCTCCCCTACCCTTCTGCTCTTTCACCCCATGACCCCTTCCTAGCCCTGTGACCCCTCCACTGCCCCACTGCTGCCTCGCCTCACACTTCTCCATACAACACAGCCCCTCCCCCTCCCTGCCTAGACCCTCCTACCCAGGTCCCCCACTGTCTCATGTCTTCTTCAGACTGCCCTCTGCCTCTCCCTCCTCTCCTCCACCATGTCCCCGAACCCACTCCCATTGGCTGTTACCATCACAGCCCCTCCTGCTTGGGTGGGGGAGGGGAAACCGTTCCACTGGGATGATCAGCAGCAAACCGTGGCCATTGTTAGGGACCAGAGTTAACTCCCGCACTGATGAGCTTGGTATTTCCCATCCCCACCCCGGGGGCTTAGTGACTCTCGGGCGAGCTCCCTGCTCCATCTCCCATGGCTCCTCTGACCCACCTCTCCTCTCACATTAGCAGAGTCACACACAGAATCCCCTCCAGGTCGGGGCCGAAATCCAGTCCCGGTTTTTCGCCTCCCAGGGCTGCACCCAGAGCCCCTTCCAGGTGAGCAAATGCGGCAGCAGGGCTGCCAGGGACATGGGGACTTTCTCCTCTACAGGGTGCTGGGTCAGATATTTACGCAGGGCCAGGCACTGGCTGGCTGGGGGGAACGGGACTTGGGGCCTTTCCCCTCTAGGGGGCACCAATTTAAATCCATCTCAGCACCAGGCAAGGAATCCCCGTATAGTTTAGTCCAACAGAAACACTCTGCTTTCGTTATCTTTAAATTGTTTTCTGGAATTATCTTAAAGCCTTTCCACAAGTGGCAAAACCAGAACATTATGGCTCTAAAATAAGATATTTGTGGAAATATCTCAAGTAAGGGCAAAATTGGTTCCAAAAATTCCCGTTATAGATTTCCTTAACCGTGTCCTGCAGTTCATAATTGCATCTGATTTGATTATACAATTTCTAAGCGATTATACCATCTGACTACCTGGGTACGGGATCAGTTACGTGAAGTACATAGCAACGGGGTTGCTGGGAGAGTTTTAAATGGGGCTTGGGGATCACAGTTAAGGTTACTAATGAAAAACATTATGACAAGGAATTAACTTTAAATAAACAAATATTCCTACAAATTGCTTTTGGCTAGTTACATCCACACTCGTAAGGGTTAGCTGTTTCGAACTGGCAATCTGAGTTGCACTTTATCTGTATCATGATAGACAATCCCGGCCTCCAAAGTCCTATGCACCTTTAGTTTTAGGAGTGTGAATTGACCCATTGAATTAGTAAGACGGTTTTCACGGCTAAAATTAGTCCCGTGCGTAAATCTCCAGAGGAGTGGGGCCTCAGATGGTCAGAATAAAGATAAGAAAGTTTTTTGGTCTTGAATTTCCGAGTTATTTTCCGCAATTAAAATAAAATGAGTTGGGTTTGTGTTGGAATTTCTCCCAGTTTATTTTTGTAAATAATTTATTTGAAAAAGTGAGAATTTCCAGAACAATCTTTAACATAACAGGGTTCATTGTTTCAGAATTTCTCCAGGTAAATAAGCCAAGGAAGCTTATTGTGTATATAATCTGATTAGACATTTTACATTATAGATCTAATATAATTCTGTATGTTTTATGAAAAAATGCAGTCAAAATATGTAAGGTAATATATTACATTATTGTTTTTCTCATTATTTTCCCTTAAATTAAAAAAAATTGTGTTGGAATTTCTCATTTCATTTTTAAAATGGTGCATTGAATTTTTTTTTACCTAAAACATCGCAGTTGTTTTAAATTTGTATAGATATATAAAAATTAAAGAGATTTCTTAGCTGAAATGAGTTCCCCTCCGCCCCCTCTGTAAATATTTCACTTTATCTTTTAGAAAATGCGAAATTGCACCTACAGTGTTTTGAATTTATTGAAAAACCCCTTAAAATCTCTAGGACAAACTAACCTTGTCACTTGGTTATTTTAAAGACTGGTATTTTTGTTGTGCTGGACTTTCCCTGGATTATATTAAAATAAATCTTTCAATTTTTTTTCCCCTGGAATTTTTTTACAGGTAACAAATTGATTTCTTCAGTTGTTGTTGGGGAGGCAGAAGGGTTTTCCATATATTTTTAAATAATTAAAATTAAATCTGATGACGTTTGGCTTTGAATTACAGCGTCACAGGGCATGAAACAAAATAAAATGACCAAAATTGAGTCGGGCCAGAATTCCTGGGTTAACCAAATACAAAAGGCTTTCCGGGATTGCTCACGTCTTTGTTATCCCATAAGCTTCTGGAGCGTGGAACTTCCCAGGGCTTGTTTGTTTCTTTGTAATTAATTAATTGAACAGGCTTTTGTCTCTATGAACAAAGTTTTGGGGGCTGGAATTTCCCAGGAATTCCAATGGAAAATCCAAAGCTTGGGGAGCTGGAATTTACCCTAGTTGGTTTTGACTGTGACGCCTCTTCTGAGTCTGCCCCCGCCTCCCTCTAACCCCCTCTGCCTCCCCCGCAGGCTGCCACCACAGCACCCCCGCCACCTGCTCCAGCCACCTCTGCTGATTCCCTGCAGGTGGACCTGCTCCCGGTGCTGGCGGCCGCCCAGGAGACGGCCGCAGCCGCGGCGGTGGTGGCGGCTGCCACGGCCTCAGCTCCAGCTGCCTCCACGGTGGACACGGCAGCCCTGAAACAGCAGCCGCCGGGGCCCGAGGGCAGCGGGGGGCAGGTGGCCCCAGCCCCGCAGGCCGCCTCCCAGCCCCCCCCGGCCCAGCCGCCCGCGCCGCCCCCACCCAGCGAGGCCCAGAAGAAGTCGAAAAGCAAGGGGCCGTACATCTGCTCGCTCTGCGCCAAGGAGTTCAAGAACGGCTACAACCTCCGGCGCCACGAGGCCATCCACACGGGCGCCAAGGCTGCCCGCCCCAGCCCTGCCACCATGAAGATGCCCACCATGGTGCCCCTCAGCCTGCTGAGCGTCTCGGCCCTGGGGGCCGGCGGGGGCGGGGCCGCGCCAGGGGCGGAGGGGGGCGGGGCCGCGGGGCTGGTGACCACCACGGCCTCTGGCAAGCGGATCCGGAAGAATCACGCCTGCGAGATGTGCGGCAAGGCCTTCCGCGACGTCTACCACCTCAACCGGCACAAGCTGTCGCACTCGGACGAGAAGCCCTACCAGTGCCCCGTCTGCCAGCAGCGCTTCAAGCGCAAGGACCGCATGAGTTACCATGTGCGCTCCCACGACGGCGCCGTGCACAAGCCCTACGTCTGCAGCCACTGCGGCAAGAGCTTCTCCCGGTACGGCCGCCGCGGGGGGGGGAGCCGAGCGGGGCGCTGGCTGGCCAGAGAGCCCCTCGCCAGCCTGGCGGCTGGGGCTGCAGGGGGGTTGCCAAGCCGTGACCTGTATTTGCTCCCCCCATAGGCCAGACCATCTCAACAGCCATGTGCGCCAGGTGCATTCGACAGAGAGACCCTTCAAATGTGAGGTACCTACCCGCCTGCATCCCCCTGCGCCCTACCCCCCCCCAGGGCCCGCAGCCCCACAGAAACGCCACAGCGTTTAGAGAGACTGGGGTGGGGGACGGGACCCAGGTGTCCGGGACAGCTCCTCCAGGGGTCCTCACAGCACTTCTGGGGGGACTGGGGTGGGGAATGGGACCCAGTCGTCCAGGATGGCTTCCCTGAGGAGTCCCACAGCGCTCCCAGAGACCGCAACGGGGTATGGGACCCAGGTGTGTGTGACAGCTCCCGCAAGGGGCCCCACAGCTCTACCAGAGACTGGGATGGGACCCAGGCATCTGGGACAACTCCCCTAGAGGGGCCCCAGAGTGCTTTTAGGGAGAGCAAGATGTCCGGGATGGCAGCCCAGGGGGCCGGCCCCTTGGCTTGCCCCTAACCCCCCCCCCCCCCCCGGCTCCTCCCAGACGTGCGAGGCGGCCTTCGCCACGAAGGACCGGCTGCGGGCACACACGGTGCGCCACGAGGAGAAGGTGCCGTGTCACGTGTGCGGCAAGATGCTGAGCGCGGCCTACATCACGGACCACATGAAGGTGCACAGCCAGGGGCCCAACCACATCTGTGAGCTGTGCAACAAAGGTAGGGGGCACCCGTGTGTGTGCGAGAGAGTGAGAGCCGTGTGCCCCCGGTGCTGCCAGACCCACTACTGGGCTGGGCTCTACCCCACTGTACCCACCGGGGGCGGGAGTGCCAGGCCAGGCGCGGGCCCCGTCTCCCCAGGGCGTGGGGAGCACCAGGCCGGGGGTAGGCCCCATCTTCCCAGGGTGCCGGGTGTGGGGAGCACCAGGCTGGGGGTGGGCCCCATCTCCCTGGGGTGCCATGCATGGACAGTGCCAGGCCAGGGGCGGGACTCGTCTTCCCGGGATACCAGATGTGGGAAGTGACAGGCCAGGCATGTGCCCCGTCTCCCCGTGGCACCAGGTGTGAGGAGTGCCAGGCTCAGGGCAGACCCCGAGGCATGGGGAGGGCCAGGTCACACATGTGCCCCATCTTCCCAGGGCGCCGGGTGTGGGGAGCACCAGGCCGGGGGTGAGCCCCATCTCTCTGGGGTGCCATGCATGGGCAATGCCAGGCCAGGGGTGGGACTCGTCTTCCCGGGATACCAGGTATGGGGCGTGCCAGGCTCAGGGCAGGCCCCAAGGCACTGGGAGTGGAGAGTGCCAGGCTGGGGGCGCTGGGCCCTGTCTTCCCGAGCGACAGGCCAAGCATGGGCTCTGTGTCCCTGGGGCGCCAGGCGCGTCAGGCCGGGGTCGCTGGGCAGGCAGAGCACCTCCGAATGACCGGGCCCCCCACTGCGGAAGTTCCCTGCACAACAAGGTAGGCGAGGGCGGCGGGTGTGTAGCCTGCCCCCTTCTGGCTGGACCTGTTCCTGCACGGCCTCATCATGGAGCAAAGGCCTCTGCCCTCATCCTCGGGCCTGCCAGGCGAGCAGGCGGGTCCCCACCTTCCGTCCCCGGCTCTGCCGGGACTGACCCGGGCCCGCGGTGCTCTCTCGATGTCTGGGGCCGGGGCAGAGGGCTGCCGGGACAGAGGGCTGCCGGGACAGAGGGCTGCCGGGACAGAGGGCTGCCGGGGCAGAGGGCTGCCGGGCCAGGCTTGTCACACGCGGGCAGACGTTAACGAGCTTGCACCTCTCACGTTTTCTCACCTGGTGCTGACGCAGCCGCCTCTGGGGCGGGGCCGGGGCAGTTCCTACGGGGACCCCTGGCCCGGTGCTGAGACGCAGCCGCCTCTGGGGCGGGGCCGGGGCAGTTCCTACGGGACCCCTGGCCCGGTGCTGAGACGCAGCCGCCTCTGGGGCGGGGCCGGGGCAGTTCCTACGGGGACCCCTGGTCCGGTGCTGAGACGCAGCCGCCTCTGGGGCGGGGCCGGGGCAGTTCCTACGGGGACCCCTGGTCCGGTGCTGAGACGCAGCCGCTTCTGGGGCGGGGCCGGGGCAGTTCCTACGGGGACCCATGGCCCGGTGCTGAGACGCAGCCGCCTCTGGGGCGGGGCCGGGGCAGTTCCTACGGGGACCCATGGCCCGGTGCTGAGACGCAGCCGCCTCTGGGGCGGGGCCGGGGCAGTTCCTACGGGGACCCCTGGCCCGGTGCTGAGACGCAGCCGCCTCTGGGGCGGGGCCGGGGCAGTTCCTACGGGGACCCCTGGCCCGGTGCTGAGACGCAGCCACCTCTGGGGCGGGGCCGGGGCAGTTCCTACGGGACCCCTGGCCCGGTGCTGAGACGCAGCCGCCTCTGGGGCGGGGCCGGGGCAGTTCCTACGGGGACCCCTGGCCCGGTGCTGAGACGCAGCCACCTCTGGGGCGGGGCCGGGGCAGTTCCTACGGGGACCCCTGGCCCGGTGCTGAGACGCAGCCGCCTCTGGGGCGGGGCCGGGGCAGTTCCTACGGGGACCCCTGGCCCGGTGCTGAGACGCAGCCGCCTCTGGGGCGGGGCCGGGGCAGTTCCTACGGGGACCCCTGGTCCGGTGCTGAGACGCAGCCGCTTCTGGGGCGGGGCCGGGGCAGTTCCTATGGGCACCCCTGGCCCGGTGCTGAGATGCAGCCGCCTCTGGGGCGAGGCCGGGGCAGTTCGTATGGGCACCCCTGGTCCGGTGCTGAGACGCAGCCGCCTCTGGGGCGAGGCCGGGGCAGTTCCTATGGGCACCCCTGGCCCGGTGCTGAGACGCAGCCGCCTCTGGGGCGAGGCCGGGGCAGTTCCTACGGGGACCCCTGGTCCGGTGCTGAGACGCAGCCGCCTCTGGGGCGGGGCCGGGGCAGTTCCTATGGGCACCCCTGGTCCGGTGCTGAGACGCAGCCGCCTCTGGGGCGGGGCCGGGGCAGTTCGTATGGGCACCCCTGGTCCGGTGCTGAGACGCAGCCGCCTCTGGGGCGAGGCCGGGGCAGTTCCTATGGGCACCCCTGGTCCGGTGCTGAGACGCAGCCGCCTCTGGGGCGAGGCCGGGGCAGTTCCTACGGGGACCCCTGGTCCGGTGCTGAGACGCAGCCGCCTCTGGGGCGGGGCCGGGGCAGTTCCTGCGGGACCCCTGGTCCGGTGCTGAGACGCAGCCGCCTCTGGGGCGAGGCCGGGGCAGTTCCTATGGGCACCCCTGGTCCGGTGCTGAGATGCAGCCGCCTCTGGGGCGAGGCCGGGGCAGTTCCTATGGGACCCCTGGTCCGGTGCTGAGATGCAGCCGCCTCTGGGGCAGAGCACCGCAGCAGCAGAGTAGAACAGGCCCCAGGGTTGTGTGGCGGACGCTGACCCGGTGGTTTGTCCTTCTCGCCCCCCGTAGGGTTCACCACAGCGGCTTACCTCCGGGTGCACGCAGTCAAGGACCACGGACTGTCGGCCCCGCGGGTGGAGCGCTTCCTTTGCAAGCTGTGCGGCGTGCACTGTAAGACCCCGGCACAGCTCAACGGGCACCTGCAGACGCACGCTGGGGCCGGGGCTGGAGCCGGAGAGGGGCCCGGGGCCGCGCCCGCTGAGGCCCAACCGCTGCGGTGAATCGCCAGGGACAGGCAAGCTGCTCGCCTACTGGGGGAGGGGAGCCTCTGGGCCCTGCGCCCCAAGGTCTATAGAGAACCCCAGTGTCCAGGGGCGGCTGCGTCTGGGGCCTGTGCCCAAGGTCTATAGGGGACCCCGGGGTCTGGAGGCAGCTGCATCTGGGCCCTGTGCCCCAAGGTCTACAGAGAACCCAGGAGTCCTAGGGGCAGCTGCATCTGCGCCCCGAGGTCTGTAGAAAACCCCGGCATCCAGGGGCAGCTGCATCTGAGCCCTGGGCCCCAAGGTCTCTAGAGAACCCCAGCGTCTGGGGGCGGCTGCCTCTGGGCCCTGCGCCCCAAGGTCTGTTGAGAACCCCAGCGTCCAGGGGTGGCTGCGGCTGCGCCCCAAGATCTATAGGGACCCCAGGAGTCCTGGGGGTGGCTGTGTCTGGGCCCCAAGGTCTGTAGGGAACCCTGGCGTCCGGGAACAGCTGGGTCTGGGCCCTGTGCCCCAAGATCAAAGGATCTGGTGTTAGCCCCTCCCCCACTCTTAGAGCATGAGTGTGTCTGTCTGATCCAGGGTCTGTCTGTGTGTGGAGGGGGCAGAACTAGCCAGGTGGGAGTCAGTAGGGTTCAGAGTTAACAGGATGTGCTGGGGGTATTATGGGAGGCACCCACACACACCCTCTCATCTCTGTCTCCCCCCACAGGTACGGGCGAGCTGTGCCCCCTGGCAGCAGCAGCGGCCCCGCCCACGTCGGCCGTCACTGTCCTGCCCATGGAGGGGGCCCCTGTGGTGAGCCAACCGCTCCCCACACAGCCCTGGTGATTCGTGGGGGGCAGGAGCTGACCCTTCCCCCAAGGTCGTCCCCCCACAGCGCCGCCGTAGCCCCCCACGGCGCTGCCGGAACCAGAACCCGCGGCCAGGGAGGATTGAATGTTGGGTCCTCTCCTCACGCTTGGCAAAGGGAGGACGCGACACCGGACAGACGGGGGCCCCCCACCATCCCCTCCCCCCAGAGAGATGGGGACCGCCCACCTCCCCTGTCCAGACAGGCCACACAGCCTGCCCTCCCCAACCGTCCTCTTCTCCCTGGACAGAGGGGCCCCCTCACCTCTAAACCCCCCAATAGCCCCCCCATCCCAAAATCAATCTTACTCGATCCTTGGCTGGGGAATGGGCCGAGGTCTATAGGGGACCCCGGTGTCTGGAGGCAGCTGCATCTGGGCCCTGCGCCCCAAGGTCTACAGCGAACCCAGGAGTCCTGGGGCAGCTGCATCTGGGCCCTGAGGTCTGTAGGGAACCCCTGGCCCAGCCCCAGAGCTCCCACCCCCTCACCAGCCGGATTCATGAAGGTGCAGGGGGGCCCAGGGCTGGGCTAGCTGGGGAGTGTCACGGATATTGCTGGGGGCTGGTACCAGCCCTGGTCCAATCCCCCCTCCCATAGGGGAGACCTCCGATTCCCTTCTGTCCTGGGGTCCCCCCAGTTTCCCCCCAGCCTTAGCACCCTTCTGTCCAGGGGTCTCCTGACCCCCCAGACCTCCCTCTGTCCGTCCCCCCCGCCGTTTTCTATGGGATTTTATGATTTATTTTGTTTTCTCGTGTTCGTGTTCTCGGTCCAGCCGCGTCTCGCGTTGACTCAGCCCCCGCCCCCCTGCATGGCCCCCCGACGTCTGGGGGTTCCCCCCGCGCTCTTTTGTATTGTATAAAACCACGACGAATAAACCACGCGCCGCCTTGAGTCTTTCTTCTAACGCGTCAGCACCGGGGAACCCCCCGTACCCCACTTCCCTCGCTGCCTCCCCAGGCACCCCACTCCCCTCCCGGTGCCCCATATCTCTCCTTGCCTCCCCAGAGACCACACTCCCCCCCCGCTGCCCCACTTCCCTCCCTGCCTCCCCGGGGACCCCACTCCCCGACGGGACCCCACTTCCCTCCCTCCGTCCCTGGGGCCCCACTTCCCTGCCTCTCCAGGGACCCATTTCCCTCCTCACCCCCATGTCTCACCAGCGAAAGCTTTTAGTAACAAGGGTGAAAACCGCAACCCAATGTCCTTTGTTTATTGTAGGGTCTCTCAAAGCCAAGAGCGGGGCTGGGTGGAAAGTGGAAGTGGGGGGTGTCTATGCCCCCCAACACAGCTCCTACCACCCTCCCAGCCGGGATCCCCTCCCAGGCACCCCCCAGGCCCCATCCCCCACTGCGGGGCTCCCCCCAGCTCCCTGCCCCCAGCCGCTGCCGGGACCCCGCGCCGGGGGTGCATCGCTCCCTCCCCTGGGACCCCCCCGGCGCCGCTCGCCCCATTAAACTGCTATTGAGCCAGGGCCTGAGTCACCGAGCGGGGGGGGGGAGAACTGGGAGCTGCCCCCCCCGCCTCCTGCAGAGGCCGGGAATCCCAGCGGAGCTGGGGGCGTGGGGGGGCGGGGTGTTTCTGGGCGGTTCCCGCGGCTCTGGCGCCCCGGACTCTCCCCACGAAACCAGCTAAAATCTCTCGCGCCCAGTCCCGCAGCCAACATTTATAACCCGCTGGGGCGGGGGGTGAGCCCTGGGGCGCCCCTCACTCCCGATCTGCAGCCCCCCCCCAGCTCCGTGGTGCCCCTCACTCCCGACCTGCAGCCCCCCGACCCAGCCCTGCGGCGCCCCTCACTCCCGACCTGCAGCCCCCCGACCCAGCCCTGCGGCGCCCCTCACTCCCGACCTGCAGCCCCCCCCAGCTCCGTGGTGCCCCTCACTCCCGACCTGCAGCCCCTGCAGCCCCCCCCCAGCTCCGTGGTGCCCCTCACTCCCGACCTGCAGCCCCCCGACCCAGCCCTGCGGCGCCCCTCACTCCCGACCTGCAGCCCCCCCCAGCTCCGTGGTGCCCCTCACTCCCGACCTGCAGCCCCTGCAGCCCCCCCCCCAGCTCCGTGGTGCCCCTCACTCCCGACCTGCAGCCCCCCGACCCAGCCCTGCGGCGCCCCTCACTCCCGACCTGCAGCCCCCGCCCCCCGCTCCGTGGTGCCCCTCACTCCCGACCTGCAGCCCCCCCCAGCTCCGTGGTGCCCCTCACTCCCGACCTGCAGCCCCCCGACCCAGCCCTGGGGCGCCCCTCACTCCCGACCTGCAGCCCCCCCCCAGCTCCGTGGTGCCCCTCACTCCCGACCTGCAGCCCCCCCCAGCTCCGTGGTGCCCCTCACTCCCGACCTGCAGCCCCCCGACCCAGCCCTGGGGCGCCCCTCACTCCGACCTGCAGCCCCGCCCCCAGCTCCGTGGTGCCCCTCACTCCCGACCTGCAGCCCCCCGACCCAGCCCTGGGGCGCCCCTCACTCCCGACCTGCAGCCCCCCCCAGCTCCGTGGTGCCCCTCACTCCCGACCTGCAGCCCCCCCCCCAGCTCCGTGGTGCCCCTCACTCCCGACCTGCAGCCCCCCCGACCCAGCTCCGTGGTGCCCCTCACTCCCGACCTGCAGCCCCCCGACCCAGCCCTGCGGCGCCCCTCACTCCCGACCTGCAGCCCCCCCCCCAGCTCCGTGGTGCCCCTCACTCCCGACCTGCAGCCCCGCCCCCAGCTCCGTGGTGCCCCTCACTCCCGACCTGCAGTCCCCGGACCCAGCTCCGTGGTGCCCCTCACTCCCGACCTGCAGCCCCCCGACCCAGCCCTGCGGCGCCCCTCACTCCCGACCTGCAGCCCCGCCCCCAGCTCCGTGGTGCCCCTCACTCCCGACCTGCAGCCCCCCCCAGCTCCGTGGTGCCCCTCACTCCCGACCTGCAGCCCCCCGACCCAGCCCTGCGGCGCCCCTCACTCCCGACCTGCAGCCCCGCCCCCAGCTCCGTGGTGCCCCTCACTCCCGACCTGCAGCCCCCCCCCCAGCTCCGTGGTGCCCCTCACTCCCGACCTGCAGCCCCCCCCAGCTCCGTGGTGCCCCTCACTCCCGACCTGCAGCCCCCCGACCCAGCCCTGGGGCGCCCCTCACTCCCGACCTGCAGCCCCCCCCCCAGCTCCGTGGTGCCCCTCACTCCCGACCTGCAGCCCCCCCCCCAGCTCCGTGGTGCCCCTCACTCCCGACCTGCAGCCCCCCGACCCAGCCCTGCGGCGCCCCTCACTCCCGACCTGCAGCCCCGCCCCCAGCTCCGTGGTGCCCCTCACTCCCGACCTGCAGCCCCCCGACCCAGCCCTGGGGCGCCCCTCACTCCCGACCTGCAGCCCCACCCCCAGCTCCGTGGTGCCCCTCACTCCCGACCTGCAGCCCCCCGACCCAGCCCTGCGGCGCCCCTCACTCCCGACCTGCAGCCCCCCGACCCAGCCCTGGGGCGCCCCTCACTCCCGACCTGCAGCCCCCCCCCCAGCTCCGTGGTGCCCCTCACTCCCGACCTGCACCCCCCCCCCCAGCTCCGTGGTGCCCCTCACTCCCGACCTGCAGCCCCCCGACCCAGCCCTGGGGCGCCCCTCACTCCCGACCTGCAGCCCCACCCCCAGCTCCGTGGTGCCCCTCACTCCCGACCTGCAGCCCCCCGACCCAGCCCTGGGGCGCCCCTCACTCCCGACCTGCAGCCCCCCCCCCCAGCTCCGTGGTGCCCCTCACTCCCGACCTGCAGTCCCCCCCCCACCCAGCTCCGTGGTGCCCCTCACTCCCGACCTGCAGCCCCCGCTCCACCCGAAGCCACCTCCCTCCCCGGTGCCCCCTCTCCCAGGGGCTGCCCCCCCAGGCGGCGCTGGGCGGGGGGGGGGGGCTGAGCTGACTGCTCCAGTCCCGAGGCGGCTGTAGCTGCATGTGACGGGGGTGGGGGCTGGGGGGGGTCAGTCTCAGCCCCAGACAAAGCCGGGGCGGCGGGGGGGGGCTGGCTGTTGCCTCCCTCCCTCCGCTAGCGCGTTTCCCTCGCTCGCTCCATCCCGCCTCCCGGGGGTGGGGGGGGAGCCTGTCTGCAGCCGCCGCACCCGGTTCCCCCCCAGCATCTCGGGCAGCGCGACAGGTAGGGACCGACCCCCCCCGGGCAGGAGCCGCCGGCACAGGGGGAGCGGGGGGAGGGGGGCCCTGGCCTGCCTCTCTTCCCCTCCCCCACCCTGAGATAAGGGAAAACAACCCAAGCCAGCCCCCAGGAGGTGTTGGCGGATGGGAGGGGGCTCCGGGGGGAAATGGGGGGGGACACGAGGGGGCTTGGGGGCCAGAAGGGAGTGGGGTGGGAGGAGGTTGGGGCAGTAGGGGGTGCGGATGGGAGGGAGTTGTGGGGGGTGGGAGGAGGTTGGGGTGGGGAAGTGGGGGATGAGGGGGGGGTTCGGGGGCAGTAGGGGTGGGGGATGGGAGGGAGTTCGGGGGGGAGTGGGGGATTGGAGGAGGTTGGGGGCAGTGGAGGTGGGAGGAGATTCGGGGTGGGGTATGGGAGGGAGTTTGGGGGGGAAGTGGGGGTGACAGGAGGTTGGGGCAGTGGGGGATGGTAGGGTTTTTTTGCGGGGTGGGGCAGTGAGAAGATTCGGGGGTGGGGCAGTAGGGGATGGGAGGGAGTTTGGGGCAGGAGGGGGTTGGGGGCAGTAGGAGTGGGGGATGGGAGGGAGTTGGGGGGTGGGAGGAGGTTGGAGCAGTGGGGGATGGTAGGGTTTTTTTGGGGGGGTGGGGCAGGGGGGATGGGAGGGGGTGGGAGGAAGTTGGGGGTGGGGAAGTGGGGGATGAGAGGGAGATTGGGGGGAAGTGGCGGGATGGGAGGTGGTTCGGGGTGGGGATGAGAGGAGGTTGGGTGCAGTTGGGGATGGGAGGAAGTTCGGGTTGAGGAAGTGGAGGATGGGAGGGAGTGTGGGACTGGAGGGGGTTGGGGGGCAGTAGGGGTGGGGGCTGGGAGGGAGTTTGGGGGGGCAGTGCGGGGTGGGAGGGTTTTTTGGGGCGTGGGGCAGTGAGGGGTGGGAGGAGGTTCATGGGTGGGGCAGTGGGGGATGGGAGGAGGTTGGGGGTGGGGAAGTGGGGGATGAGAGGGAGTGTGGGGCTGGAGGAGGTTGGGGGGCAGTAGGGGTGGGGGATGGGAGGGAGTTGTGGGGGGGTGGGAGGAGATTGGGGCAGTGGGGGATGGGAGGTTTTTTGGTGGGTGGGGCAGGGGGGATGGGAGGGGGTGGGGGAGGTTGGGGGTGGGGAAGTGGGGGATGAGAGGGAGTGTGGGGCAGGAGGGGGTTGGGGGCAGTAGGGGTGGGGGATGGGAGGGAGTTGGGGGGGAAGTGGGGGGTGGGAGGAGGTTCAGGGGTGGGACAGTGAGTTGTGGGTCTGTGTCCCTGTGTCTCTACCCCTCCCATCTCTTCGCCCAGGGCACCCCAATGTCGGACGACACGGAAAAGGACGAGACACCCCCCCTGGGGCCAACTGAGCTGCAGTCACCCCCCTCGGCCCCAGACGTTCCCCCCTCGGCCCCAGATGCCCCCCCCTCGGCCCCAGACGTTCCCCCACCGGCACGAGTCATTTCCTCTTCTGCCCCACCTGCCCCCCCCTCAGCCCCACATGCCCCCCCCTCACCAGCAGTGACTGTGATGGTGGAGGATGAGGGGGAGCCTGAGGAGGGGCCCCAACAAAATGGACAGGCCGTGGGTGTGGGGGGTGCCCCCTGCCCCCCCCAAACCTCCCCCCCCACTCCGGCCCCTGCTCACTCCAAATCGGCCTCCCTGGGCGACTTGGGGGGCAAGGCCAGCGCTAACGGGGGGCCGCGGGTGCGGGGCAGCCTGGTGGGGTCCCAGGTGCATCTGGCGGGGGCAGGCTCACCCCGTCCTAGCCTGAGCCGCCAGCCCTCGGGGGCCGAGGGGGGCCCGGAGGCGGAGAAGCCGCGGGATTACATCCTGCTGGCCGCCCTGGCCTGCTTCTGCCCCATCTGGCCCATCAACATCGTCGCCTTCGTTTACTCCGTCATGGTGAGAGCCACCCCCAAGCCCCCCACTGCCCCCCAGAGCCCTCCACCTCCCCTCCAGAGCCCCCCACCACCACTCAGAGCCCCCACCACACTCCCAGCCCACTCCAGAGCCCCCAACATGCCCCCCAGAAACCTGTGAAACCCACTGTTTCCCAGAGCCCCCCAGAAAACAACTACCCCCCCAGAGCCTCCCACTATGCCCCCAGACCACCCCAGAGCCCCCCAACATACCCCCCATGCTCCCTGGAAACCCACTAGAAACCCACCACACCCCAGAGCTCCCCACCATGCCCCCCCATGCCTGCCAGGAACCCAATGTGCCCCCAGAACCCCCCCTTTGCACCCCCTCAGAAACACCATATCCCAGAGCCCCCTGCTGCAGCCCTCATGCCCCACAGAAACCCACTGCACCCCCCAGAGCCCCCCACCATGCCCCCATGTCCCGCAGAAACCCATTGCACCCCCCCAGTCCCCCATCTCACCTGCATGCTTCCCAGAAACCCAGCACCCCCAGAACCCCACCTCACCCCATGCGCTCCAGAAACCCAGCACCCCCCAGAGCCCCCCAACATGCCCCCAGTACCCCCCCACTGCAACCCAAAACTGTCCACGTCACATCAAAACCCCCACTGCACCTTAGTATTCCACACTGCGCCCCCCCACCCCACCATGTCCCCAAAGCCCCCAACAACCCCCCACTGCACCCCTAATAGCCTCTGGGCCCCAGAAAATCCCAAAGAATCCAATAACCCCACTGCAGTCCCCAGTCCTCCAAAATACTCCACCCACCCCTCCTGCTGTACCCCAAACCCACCAGACCCCCCCCTGCATGCCCCATATCCCCCCTATTTCCCCAATAGCTCTCGGGGCCACAGATATCCCCTGCCCTGCCCCTGCCCCCTGCCATGCGGGAGGGGGTCTCGGGGCGGTGATGTGGGGGGGTTATAGGGCCAGGAGCCCCCCCCCCATCTTACCCCACGTCTCTCCCCACAGTCCCGGAACAGCCTGCAGCAGGGGGACGTGGACGGGGCGCGGCGGCTGGGCCGTGTGGCCAAACTGCTGAGCATGGTGGCCCTGCTCGGGGGCGTCATCATCATCATCCTCTCAGTCGCCATCAACTTTGGCCGTGAGTGAGGGGCGCGGCCCCCGGAACCTCCTGAATTGCCCCCAGGGACCCCAAATCTCCCCCAGAGCCCCCATATGTCCCCAGGTCCCCAAATCACCCTTGGGACCCCGAAATGCCCCCAGGACCTCGATACATCTCTGGGACCCTGATATGTCCCCAGGACCCCCATAGGCCCGCCCAGAATCTTGACATGCTCCCAGGATGCTGAAACACTCCTGGGACCCCAAAATGCCCCTGGGACCCCCATACACTCCCAGGACCCCAATATACCCCCAGGATCTCGATGTGCACCTGGGAAGCCCATACACTCCTGGGACCCTGATGCACCCCATGGGACTCCAATTCACCCCCCGTGACTCCCAGGACCCCAATATGCCCTGCATGATCCCCTGGGACTCCAGTGCATCCTGCCCAACCCCCAAGACACAACATGCCCCACATGACCTCCCCGGTACCCCAATTTGCTGCACGCATTCCCCCTGGGACCACAGAAACACCCCCTGGGATCGCAAAACACCCTGCACAGCCACTTGGGACCCTGAAATACCCCCCAGAACCCCAATACACCCTGCACAATCCCCCTGGGACCCTGATATGCCCTGGGACCCCCAAATTTTGCTGGCACCCCAATACGCCTTGCAGAATCCCCTGAAATACCCTCTGGGACCCTGATTCAGCCCACACAACCCCACAGGACCTTGAAATGCCCCTGGGACCCCGGTTCATCCCACATGACCCCTGGACTCCCAAATGTCCCTCAAGACCCCGATAAGGCCCACACAATCCCAAGGGACCCCAAAACATCCCCAGGACCCCTGGAATCCTGATACACCCACCCCTCGCACCCCAAAATTCCCACCCCTCCTGACCCCCTGGGACCACAGTACACTCCCTGGGATCCCATGAAGCACCCAGGATACACCCCACACGATCCCACTGGGACCCTAAAATGCCCCACATGACACCACAGACCCTGATAGGCCTCACATGACCCCCTGGACCCAATATGTCCCACACAATGCTCTGGAACCCCCAAATGCCCCTGTGATGGGATTCCCAGGGTGCAACCTGGGACTGTGGGACTGCTGTGCCCCCCCGAACTCTCTCTCCAGCCTGGGCTGTCTCCCACAATGTCCTGCTAGTGACCAGCAGCAACCCCCTCCAGGCACTGCGATCACTCACCTGTCCCCACGGGGGGAATCTCACGCCTGGCTGGGGCCACTCATGGGACACACAGGGAAAGGCATCAGCCAGATCCTCCCAGCTCGGGAACATACCGTCTTGTGCTGCTCCTGACCCGTTCTTGAGCAATGTACGTTTATTAAATGGTTCCCCACATCATCAGTGGAGAGTGGACACACACCAGCCTTTGTAACCCGGGCAGATTGTCCAAACCCTGCAGGCAAACTCCCCGGTAAGGATCACCACGAGAATCGGCTTCTTGATCACAGACGCTGGGTTTGAAGGGATAGGCAAAAGTCAGAGTAGTTACCAAAGGACAGTAACAGAGACGTGCGCAGGCTAAATTCCCCACCTAGAGACTAGGGAATATCGGGACAAAGTCATTTTTCTCACCCTGCTGGGTACTGCACCTTGCTTAGAGTCTCACGCGCCGGCTCTCCCTGTTAGCCTGGGGACCAGTCTCCTCAGCTCCAGCGTTCTCCCTGCCTCCAGTGCGGGGTGGCGGAGGAGAAAGGAGAAACCCTGTGGCCCCCGTCCCCTCTTTTCCACGGTCAGGCCCCGTGCTTGGAGAGCACAAGTCCAGGCATGTCTGGTCTGGGGGCACTGCTGAGACCCCAGACAAGGTTGAGCAATTTCCCTGTCATTGCTCTGGAGCTCCCTTGCTGGACGATGGCTGTTGATGGTTGTTCGACACCCACCTGGGCATCAGTTTGTTCCCTTGCTGGTGTCTCCGGGCAGCTAATATCTGGCCGATTCCCCACTCACAACCGTACAACAGTCTCGTAACTTCACACGCACCGATGCCAGACACGTTCCGATAGAACCGTGGCTTCAGCAGATCATAACCTTCCCTTGCACCTCACCTGGCCTGTTTTATACGCAGTATCCCAGTCCCATCCAAACGAGGAACAGGGAGGTTACCGGGCACGCCCCTGAGGTACGGAGTGCCGCATCCCCACCCTGGAACCCCAAAACACCCCTGGGACCCAGCGCAACTCCCTGGGACCCCTTCGATCCCTATTTGCCACACACAATCCTCTTGGACCCCAAATCCTCCTCAGGCCCCCCCTACGCCTCAGACAACCCCATGATGCCCCACACAACCTCCCAGGACCACACTCTGCCCACATGACCCCCCTGGAACCACCCAACCAAGACCTCCAAATGACTCCCACAGACCCCAATACACCCCACGTGACTCCCAGGATCCTGAAACATCACCCCCCAAGCTCTTGATACACCAAGATCTTGATACACGATTCCCCGCCAAAAAAGCCCAGCACAACCCCCCCGCCCCCGGACTTTCATACACCCTGAATGGCCCTCCCCCAACACACCCCACATGACCCCTCCAGGACTTCAACCCTCCCCCACCCCCGGACCCTGATATGCCCCAAACGACTTCCCTGGGACCCTGAGATGCCCTGCATTAACTGTCCTTCTCTTCCCCACCCACACCTCTCCCTGACCCTATGCTGCCCCCCTGCTCCCCCTCCCTGTTCCCCCTTCTCCTGACCCCCCCATCCCTCCCCAGTGTTCCAGTGAAGACGACTCCGTGCTGTCCCCAGCCCCCCCAACCCAGGAGCCCCCCCGGCACTGCTCTAATGGGGACCAACCATCCAGGGGGCCCGAGGGGGCGGAGAGGGGGATTACGGCAGCCAACAGAGGGGTGTGGCCTCCAATCCCCCTTCTGCCTCAGGGACGGAGCCAGAAAAGAAGAACAGAAAGAGAATGGAGGAAGAAACCCCTCTCCATCTGTCCACCTGTATGCCTTCATCCATCTGTCCCGCTGTCCATCCAGCCATTCTGCCATCCAACCATCCGTCCCGCTGTCCATCCGTCCATCCATCCCACTATCCATCTAGCTGTCCTTCCAGCCATTCTGCCATCCATCCTTGCGTCCGTCCATCCATCCCGGAGTCCTACTGTCCATCTAGCTGTCCTGCAGTCCGTCCATTCTGCTGTCCGTCCAGTCTTCTACCGACTTTTCCATCCAGTGATGCATCTGTCTGTCCACCCACCCATCCATCCATCCCCCCTGCCATCCATCCATCCATCCATCTCCCCGGCCATCCATCCGTCTGTCCATTCATCCATCCATCTCCCCTGCCACCCATTCATTCAGTGATGTATCTGTCCACCCATCCTGGTGTATGTCCATCCATCCATCCAGCTACCCATCCCTTCATCCGTCCATCCAGCCTTCTGCCAACTCATCCATCCATCCAGTGACACTCCCTCCATTTGGCCTTCTTTCTGTCCCTCCCCCCACTCCCTTTCCTTGCCCTCCCTCCCTTCTGGCTCATTGCCCCTTCGACAGCAAATAAAACTCTTTCAATTTCCATGTTTACAAGACAAGAAAAAGCGCGGGCCTGAGACGCCAGTGGGACCCCTCGGCTGCCAGGGGCATGTTTACATCCCAGCTTGCCCCATCCCAAACGGACGAATGAAACAGAGCCAGCGATGGAAACCCCAACGCCCCTTCTCCCCTGGCTCCCCGCTGCACAGGGATCCAGCCAGCCAGGAACTGGGATTTTGGGGCCTACAGCGGGACATGGAACAAAAGAACAAAGAAGGGGGCAAAAAGGAGAGATGCCGCTGGGCGCCAATTCCTCGTTGATCCTATTTACAACCCCACATCGGCCAACGGGGGAGATGGGTGGGAGGCGTCTGAATGGGGATGGAAGAGGGAGAAAGGTGGAGAGCTGGCCGGAGGTTCCCCTCCTGCCCTGCCTCGGGCTAGTCACGTTTCGGGGGTCAAGGAAGGACAGAACGAAATGGGCCAAAGGGAGGAGAGATGCCGGCAGCTCGTTGGCTGCGCCTCCTCGCCCCTCTGGCGGGTCGGGCTGATGAACCCGCGGCAGGGCCGAGGGGGGATGCCGGCGCCGGGGGGCCTGGAACAACAGAACAAGAAAGGCCCGACGGAGGAGTGGGGCGGGAACCGGCCCAACGCCAACCCCACCCAGGCACCAAGTGACTTCAGACTGTTACAGACCCAACCTTGTGGGGATGGGGATGGTTTTGGGGGGCAGGGGAATGCCCCCAGCCGAGCCCACCCCCTTGCAGGTCCCATCTTTTGCACGCTATCCACTGGGTAATTTGGGGGGGGCAGGAGCACAGGGCTGGGGACAATACAACTGGGGAGGAAATTGGGGGGGGCAACTGGAATTTTCAGGGGGGCGATGAAGGGGCTTGTGTTTTGATGTTGACATGCCAGTATTATACATGCATGTTTTTATATACTCTATTGTGGGGGGCGATGGGGGACAGGGGGGTTACTCCTCGATGGGCCCTATAGGTGACTAGAGTGGTTTCAATATCGGGGGGGGGGCCCTGGGACACATTAAAAAAAGCATTTGTTTAAAGGGAAGGAGGGATTTAAGCCATTTGGGGGGCCAGGGGGTTGGCTCCCATCTGGCCCCACAGCAGGCAACTGCTGGCTGACGAGGGAGGGGAATAAGTCCCCCCCCTTAAATCCTCCTTACGTGGAGGATGTGGAATAGCCCCACATCCATCAGTTGGGGGGGGGTTGCATAGTGGGTTTTAACCCCCACGGGAAATAATTCCCAGCCCCCTGCTTTTCCAGAGAACCCCCAAACCAGGGTGAATCTGAACCCCATGGCCCAGTGCCCCCTGGCTCCCCGGGGCCTGTTTTGTAGCGATTCGGATGCATGAGAAGCCAATAAACTGATGCACGAGAACACGTCTGTGTGTCTGTCTGCGGGAAGCTGGGCTCTGGCCGCACCCCCCTCTGTCGGGCCCACGCTCCAGGCTGGGCAGGCCCCGCACCCCCCCCTGCACCGCTGTCCCACGGGTCCCCTCTAACCCCCTCCTGCAGCCCCCCACAGGCCCCATCCCACTGGTCCTCTGTAACCAGCCCCCATGCCCCCCCTGCGCCGCTGTCCCACGGGTCCCCTCTAACCCCCTCCTACAGCCCCCCAGAGACCCCATCCCACAGGTCCCCTGTAATCAGCCCCCCATGCCCCCCCAAAAGATCCCATCCCACGGGTCCCCTGTAACCAGCCCCCCTGCCCTACTCCAGAGAAACCCCCTCCCAGTGCTGGGCCAGGGGTCTCCCTACATCCAGCCCCTGCACCCCACTGAGGCCCCATCCAAGTGCCAGGCCCAGAGTTCCCCTATAACCAGTCCTCACCCCACCCCAGAGTAGCCATGTCCTGGCACCAGACCAGGGGGTCCCCTGTAACCAGCACCCCCTGCCCCAGAGCAGCCATGTCCTGGCCCCAGACCAGGGGTCCCCATGTACCCAGTGCCCCCCGCCCCACAGGGCACCACGTTCCCCCCGCCCGGTTGAAATGAGAGGCTGGGATTGACGGCCTGCTCTTTATTGTAGCTGGGACCCCTCCCCACAGCGGGGTCAGTTACCCCCCGACCCCCGGGGGGCAGGGTCGAGGCCCAGCGGAGTCGAACATCCACCACACACACACACGGAGACGCTTACGCAGGGGAAGCGGCCGTCTGCTGGGGGGCAGGGGGCACGGGCCTGGGCTCCCCTGGGTGGGGGCAGATGAGGAATGACTCCCTCCCCCCTCGCTGGGGGCAGTGAGGCATCCGCACTCAGGGGAGAGCAGAACGGGCAAAAAAACATGGCCACCCTCACGCCAAGCTGGGGGGCACAAAGCCTTGTGGGAAGGAAAAGGAGCCATGGGGGATCTGGAAAGGGGACCCCTCCCACATAGTTATCCCCCCCATGGAGTGATTGCCCCAGGGCAAAGCATCATGGGAACAGGAGGAGGAACCAATATGGCTTCTGCAGGAGTGCAAAGCATGATGGGCAATGGATCAGGAGCCAAACACTCACCCTCACAGCATTGTGGGCAATTGGGGGGCTCAGGTATAAATACAGTCACCGCCCAAACAAGCACAAAGCATCATGGGAAGCCAAGGGCGCTGGAATAAACCACAGCCCACAGGCCGCCATGCATTGTGGGAAACCAGGGGAGGCCGAAGTGACATCCCCCCCACAACCAATGCCGAGGGCGCACGGCAGAGCATGGTGGGAAATGGACCTGTGGGATAAAATTGGTCCCCGGAGGCCCCAAAGCATCGTGGGAGAGGGGGACGCAGGCTACGCTCTTGGCATGACTTTCACACCCCCTGCAAAGCATTGTGGGAAACACGTCACGCCCACGGCACAAGCACCCAGCACTGATTGGTGGGTTTCTAACCAATCGAGGGGAGCGTCACCCCGGGGGGGGGCTGGTCCCATGGGGCGGGGGAAGGTGTCTCTGCCAGCCTCCCCCCCCCACTACTTCTTCTTGGCCCGCTCGGCCGCGTCCAGGGCGGCCATATTGCAGGAGGCAGAGACGAGCTGCACGAGGCTGATGAGGGACTTGAGGGCGGCGAGGGGGGTGGAGACCCAGAGGATGAGACGGAAAAGACCCAGGCGTCCGGGGAGCACTGAGGGGGGAGGGGAGAGAGTTACACAAACACACACACATGCACGCCAGGCAGTGCCCCTCACTCCCGACCCACAGCCCCCGCCCCCAGCCCTGCCGGTGCCCCTCACTCCCGACCCGCAGCCCCCGCCCCCAGCCCTGCCGGTGCCCCTCACTCCCGACCCACAGCCCCTGCCCCCAGCCCTGCCGGTGCCCCTCACTCCCGACCCACAGCCCCTGCCAGCCCAGCCCTGCCGGTGCCCCTCACTCCCGACCCACAGCCCCCGCCCCCAGCCCTGCCGGTGCCCCTCACTCCCGACCCACAGCCCCCTGCCAGCCCAGCCCTGCCGGTGCCCCTCACTCCCGACCCGCAGCCCCCGCCCCCAGCCCTGCCGGTGCCCCTCACTCCCGACCCACAGCCCCTGCCAGCCCAGCCCTGCCGGTGCCCCTCACTCCCGACCCACAGCCCCTGCCAGCCCAGCCCTGCCGGTGCCCCTCACTCCCGACCCACAGCCCCCTGCCAGCCCAGCCCTGCCGGTGCCCCTCACTCCCGACCCACAGCCCCTGCCAGCCCAGCCCTGCCGGTGCCCCTCACTCCCGACCCACAGCCCCTGCCAGCCCAGCCCTGCGCCCCCCAGCCCTGCCGGTGCCCCTCACTCCCGACCCACAGCCCCCTGCCAGCCCAGCCCTGCCGGTGCCCCTCACTCCCGACCCGCAGCCCCCGCCCCCAGCCCTGCCGGTGCCCCTCACTCCCGACCCACAGCCCCCTGCCAGCCCAGCCCTGCCGGTGCCCCTCACTCCCGACCCACAGCCCCCTGCCAGCCCAGCCCTGCCGGTGCCCCTCACTCCCGACCCGCAGCCCCCGCCCCCAGCCCTGCCGGTGCCCCTCACTCCCGACCCACAGCCCCCTGCCAGCCCAGCCCTGCCGGTGCCCCTCACTCCCGACCCACAGCCCCTGCCAGCCCAGCCCTGCCGGTGCCCCTCACTCCCGACCCACAGCCCCTGCCAGCCCAGCCCTGCGCCCCCCAGCCCTGCCGGTGCCCCTCACTCCCGACCCACAGCCCCCTGCCAGCCCAGCCCTGCCGGTGCCCCTCACTCCCGACCCGCAGCCCCCGCCCCCAGCCCTGCCGGTGCCCCTCACTCCCGACCCGCAGCCCCCGCCCCCAGCCCTGCCGGTGCCCCTCACTCCCGACCCACAGCCCCCTGCCAGCCCAGCCCTGCCGGTGCCCCTCACTCCCGACCCACAGCCCCCTGCCAGCCCAGCCCTGCCAGTGCCCCTCACTCCCGACCCACAGCCCCTGCCAGCCCAGCCCTGCCCCCCAGCTCTGCCGGTGCCCCTCACTCCCGACCCACAGCCCCCTGCCAGCCCAGCCCTGCCGGTGCCCCTCACTCCCGACCCACAGCCCCCGCCCCCAGCCCTGCCGGTGCCCCTCACTCCCGACCCACAGCCCCCTGCCAGCCCAGCCCTGCCGGTGCCCCTCACTCCCGACCCGCAGCCCCCGCCCCCAGCCCTGCCGGTGCCCCTCACTCCCGACCCACAGCCCCCTGCCAGCCCAGCCCTGCCGGTGCCCCTCACTCCCGACCCACAGCCCCCGCTCCCAGCCCTGCCGGTGCCCCTCACTCCCGATCTGCAGCCCCTGCCAGCCCAGCCCTGCGCCCCCCAGCTCTGCCGGTGCCCCTCACTCCCGATCTGCAGCCCCTGCCAGCCCAGCCCTGCGCCCCCCAGCTCTGCCGGTGCCCCTCACTCCCGACCCGCAGCCCCCGCCCCCAGCCCTGCGCCCCAGCTCTGCCGGTGCCCCTCACTCCCGACCCACAGCCCCCGCCCCCAGCTCTGCCGGTGCCCCTCACTCCCGACCCGCAGCCCCTGCCAGCCCAGCCCTGCCGGTGCCCCTCACTCCCGACCCACAGCCCCCTGCCAGCCCAGCCCTGCGCCCCCCAGCTCTGCCGGTGCCCCTCACTCCCGACCCGCAGCCCCCTGCTAGCCCAGCCCTGCCGGTGCCCCTCACTCCCGACCCACAGCCCCCGCCCCCAGCCCTGCCGGTGCCCCTCACTCCCGACCCACAGCCCCCGCCCCCAGCCCTGCCGGTGCCCCTCACTCCCGACCCACAGCCCCCTGCCAGCCCAGCCCTGCCGGTGCCCCTCACTCCCGACCCACAGCCCCCTGCCAGCCCAGCCCTGCCCCCCCCCAGCTCTGCCGGTGCCCCTCACTCCCGATCCGCAGCCCCCTGCCAGCCCAGCCCTGCCCCCCAGCTCTGCCGGTGCCCCTCACTCCCGACCCGCAGCCCCCTGCCAGCCCAGCCCTGCCCCCCAGCCCTGCCGGTGCCCCTCACTCCCGATCTGCAGCCCCTGCCAGCCCAGCCCTGCGCCCCCCAGCTCTGCCGGTG
>NW_027554356.1:7500-60000 GCF_965152235.1 Eretmochelys imbricata | reverse complement strand
GTGTGTGTGGATGGTGGGGGTTGTGTGTTGTGTGTGTGTTGTGCTGTGTGGGCTGTGTATATGCTGGGGTTGTGTGTGTGGATGGTGGGGGTTGTGTGTGTGTGTTGTGTTGTGTGGGCTGTGTATATGCTGGGGGTTGTGTGTGTGGATGGTGGGGGTTGTGTGTTGTGTGTGTGTTGTGTTGTGTGGGCTGTGTATATGCTGGGGGTTGTGTGTGTGTGTTGTGTTGTGTGGGCTGTGTATATGCTGGGGGTTGTGTGTGTGGATGGTGGGGGTTGTGTGTGTGTGTTGTGTTGTGTGGGCTGTGTATATGCTGGGGGTTGTGTGTGTGTGTTGTGTTGTGTGGGCTGTGTATATGCTGGGGGTTGTGTGTGTGGATGGTGGGGGTTGTGTGTTGTGTGTGTGTTGTGTTGTGTGGGCTGTGTATATGCTGGGGGTTGTGTGTGTGGATGGTGGGGGTTGTGTGTGTGTGTTGTGTTGTGTGGGCTGTGTATATGCTGGGGGTTGTGTGTGTGGATGGTGGGGGTTGTGTGTTGTGTGTGTGTTGTGCTGTGTGGGCTGTGTATATGCTGGGGGTTGTGTGTGTGGATGGTGGGGGTTGTGTGTGTGTGTTGTGTTGTGTGGGCTGTGTATATGCTGGGGGTTGTGTGTGTGGATGGTGGGGGTTGTGTGTTGTGTGTGTGTTGTGTTGTGTGGGCTGTGTATATGCTGGGGGTTGTGTGTGTGTGTTGTGTTGTGTGGGCTGTGTATATGCTGGGGGTTGTGTGTGTGGATGGTGGGGGTTGTGTGTGTGTGTTGTGTTGTGTGGGCTGTGTATATGCTGGGGGTTGTGTGTGTGTGTTGTGTTGTGTGGGCTGTGTATATGCTGGGGGTTGTGTGTGTGGATGGTGGGGGTTGTGTGTTGTGTGTGTGTTGTGTTGTGTGGGCTGTGTATATGCTGGGGGTTGTGTGTGTGGATGGTGGGGGTTGTGTGTGTGTGTTGTGTTGTGTGGGCTGTGTATATGCTGGGCGTTGTGTGTGTGTGGACGGTGGCGGTTGTGTGTGTCTCCCAGCTCTGTGAGTTTCTTGCGTGGCCGAGGTTGCGTACGCTGTGTGTGTGTTGTGTGTTGTGTGTCCATGTCCCCAGTCCCTGTCTCTCCCCCCGCAGGCTCTAGCCTGGCAAGTGCCATGGCTGGGGCCTGAAGGACCCGGGACAGCTGCGTCCAGCCCCCCCCCCCCCCCGCCGCCGCCCCCACCTACGTCACTGTCGCAAAGGGAACCGGACACCACAACACACACGTGCCTCAGGAACACACACGCTCACCCCCTGCCTCTCCCCCGCTGAGCCACACAGCCCAGCCAAGATAGGAGAGAACCCAGGAGTCCTGGCTCCCAGCCCCACCCTGCTCTGACCCCCCAGCCCCCACTCCCCTCCCAGAGGTGGTGAGAGAACCCAGGAGTCCTGGCTCCCAGCCCCCCCCCGGCTCTGACCCCCCAGCCCCCACTCCCCTCCCAGAGGTGGTGAGAGAACCCAGGAGTCCTGGCTCCCAGCCCCCCCCCGGCTCTGACCCCCCAGCCCCCACTCCCCTCCCAGAGGTGGTGAGAGAACCCAGGAGTCCTGGCTCCCAGCCCCCCCCCCCCCCGCTCTGACCCACCAGCCCCCACTGCCCTCCCCGAGCCCGGAGAGAACCCAGGAGTCCCAGACTCTGGATCTGGGCCCCCTGACCCCAGATCAGCCTGTTCTCAGCGTGGGGCGGGGCGGGGGGGCGGGTGACAAGTCAGTGACTCAGAGGGGAAAAGTCGCCCTGGCCTTTGAATGCCCCCCCCGCCCCCCCCCGCCCATGCCACAAGTGTCTCACGGCGACAGACGCTGACACCGGACAGCTGGGAATGGGCTAAAATAGGAGACAGCACATCAGACCCCCCCCCGCCGCTTCCCCCCCCCCGCCCCGCCACCCGACCTTTCTCTGCTCAGCAGCTCCTCCCCTCCTCCCCTCCCAGCGCCGGGCTGAGAACCCAGGAGTCCTGGCTCCCAGCCCCCCCTGCTCCAACCCACCGGCCCCCACTCCCCTCCCGGAGCCGGGGAGAGAACCCAGGAGTCCTGGCACCCAGCCCCCCCTGCTCCAACCCACCGGCCCCCACTCCCCTCCCGGAGCCGGGGAGAGAACCCAGGAGTCCTGGCCCCCAGCCCCCCCTGCTCCAACCCACCAGCCCCCACTCCTCTCCTGGAGCCGGGGAGAGAACCCAGGAGTCCTGGCCCCCAGCCCCCCCTGCTCCAACCCACCGGCCCCCACTCCCCTCCCGGAGCCGGGGAGAGAACCCAGGAGTCCTGGCACCCAGCCCCCCCTGCTCCAACCCACCGGCCCCCACTCCCCTCCCAGAGCCGGGGAGAGAACCCAGGAGTCCTGGCACCCTGCTGTCCCGGTGGTTTCCTGTCCCAGCGTGCCGGGGCGATGATGTCTCTGTTTAATTTTAGGGGGCAACACCAGGGGCCTCGTGAAGTAGCAGGCGGGGCGCGGGGGCGGCTGTCACGGGAGGGGGCAGGGCCGGGGTGGGGGCTGCCAGGCGCCAGGGCAAATGCCCGGCCTAAAATGCCCTTGGGGTGAGCGGAGGACACGGGCCTCGCAGGGCCTCCTGCCCCCTCCCCCATCCCCTCTTGCCCCTCCCCCTCGTCCCTGCCCCTGCCCTCCCCCTTCCCCCACCATTGCCCCCTCTCCCCTCCCCCGCCCTGTGCCCACCCCTCTGCCGCCTCCCGATCTCTGGCCCCTCCCCCCACACCCCTCTGCTCCTCTCCCCAAGCGGGGGGGGGGGGGAGCTCAGATAGTTGGGGGGTGACACATCCTGCACTAGGGGAGCAAAGCGGGGCTGTGCGGGGCTCAGGGGGTTGAGGGAGGCTGAGCCTGGGGGGAGGGAAATACTGCGGCTCCCCCCCCCCAGCAAGTCCTCGCCCCTCCCCCCACACCCGTAGGTTCCCCCTTCCACCCCCCCCCCCAATTCTAAGTGAAAGTCGGTGATTCCTTCCGTGTTGCTAAAATTAGCCCAGAGGTCACCTTAACTGACCCCCTGGCTTCCCCCTCCCCCCACCTGTGCCCCCCCCAGAATCTCCCCCCCCCACATGTTCTCCCACAGAGCGCCCCCGCTAAATAACCACCCAGACACCCGCCCTCCCACCAAACACAGGAAAACGCACCACCCCAGCAGGGGGCACCGTCCCCCCACTGAATTCCCCCACCTGGTCCTTAGATTTCTACTCGCACAATGCCCAGTCAAGGGTAAGCCACTGTCTTTTAGGCCTCCCGACAGCCAGGCTGGCAAGGCAAGTTTGCCGAAAGGGGGCCGGCGTGCTCGAATTAATTAAGACATTCATTATTAAGATACTATCCGAGTAAAAAGAAGACGGCCCAGGGTTTAAGCGCAGGAGTTTCTGGTTACCCGGGAATAAAGTACAAAGTACCAAGGGGTGTGAAATTCGGTTTAGGAGCGGGCGGCGTAAGGGAGGCATCATCTGCAATCTCCCCGATTGGGGGGGGGGGTGTGTGAAAGTTTAACCGGGCAAAGTACGGACATTGCGATACGGGGGGGCAGGGGGGGGGGGGTTGTCCGTGGCTCTGTTCAGCCGTGGCGTATAACGAGCCGATACGATGATGGGGATGGATCGACCCTCGTGGGGTGGGATTTCACGTGCAGTGAGTTTAGGGGTCCGGTTCATACGGGCCAACGGCAAAAGCCTCCCTAGTCCCTTTCCCGGAGTGGATGCACGGTGCCGTGCCGGCTCACGCCTCCTGACGCTGTCGGTGGCCGGTGCTGCGGTCGATGGAGAGGCCCCTGGGCCATCGGGTGACCTCCGAGCCGTGCGTGTTGCAGGGGTCCCAAGCGACGATCGGGGCGTGCATCCAACCTCCCCCCTGTATTTTCCACTGCACGCATCCGATGAAGGGAGCCGTAGCTCACGAAAGCTGATGCTCAAATAAATGGGTTCGTCTCTAAGGTGCCACAAGGACTCCTGTTCTTTTTGGGGATCCCGACTAACACGGCTGCTCCTCCGAAACCATCTGCACCTCGCAGCCCTTCGCTCTCAGGGAGTCGGCGGGGGGGGGGGGGGGGGGCCTTGTTTTCCCAGCTTACGAGCTCGGGCTTCACAAACCCACAAAGAGCACTTTGACGAAAAGCTTCAGACTTAAGTCAAGTTATGTTTCTGTGGGGAGGAGTTCAACTTCTATGTTACCTGTGTGGAAGAGGGAACAGAACCCAGGAGTCCTGGCTCCCAGCCCCCCCTGCTCTAACCACCAGCCCCCACTCCCCTCCTAGAGCAGGGGAGAGAACCCAGGAGTCCTGGCTCCCAGCCTCCCACTCCCCTCCCAGAGCCAGGGAGAGAACCCTGGAGTCCTGGCTCCCAACCCCCCTTGCTCTAACCACCAGCCCCCACTCCCCTCCCAGATCCAGGGAGAGAACCCAGGAGTCCTGGCTCCCAACCCCCCTTGCTCTAACCCACCAGTCCCCACTCCCCTCCCAGAGCAAGGGAGAGAACCCCGGAGTCCTGGCTCCCAACCCCCCTTGCTCTAACCACCAGCCCCCACTCCCCTTCCTAGAGCAGGGGAGAGAACCCAGGAGTCCTGGCTCCCAGCCCCGCCTGCTCTAACCCACCAGTCCCCACTCCCCTCTCAGAGCCAGGGAGAGAACCCAGGAGTCCTGGCTCCCAGCCTCCCACTCCCCTCCCAGAGCCAGGGAGAGAACCCAGGAGTCCTGGCTCCCAGCCCCCCTTGCTCTAACCCACCAGCCCCCACTCCCCTCCCAGAGCAGGGGAGAGAACCCAGGAGTCCTGGTCCCAGCCCCGCCTGCTCTAACCCACCAGTCCCCACTCCCCTCCCAAAGCAAGGGAGAGAACCCAGGAGTCCTGGCTCCCAGCCTCCCACTCCCCTCCCAGAGCCAGGGAGAGAACCCAGGTGTCCTGGCTCCCAACCCCCCTTGCTCTAACCACCAGCCCCCACTCCCCTCCCAGAGCAGGGGAGAGAACCCAGGAGTCCTGGCTCCCAGCCCCACCTGCTCTAACCCACCAGTCCCCACTCCCCTCTCAGAGCCAGGGAGAGAACCCAGGAGTCCTGGCTCCCAGCCTCCCACTCCCCTCCCAGAGCCAGGGAGAGAACCCAGGAGTCCTGGCTCCCAGCCCCCCTTGCTCTAACCCACCAGCCCCCACTCCCCTCCCAGAGCAGGGGAGAGAACCCAGGAGTCCTGGTCCCAGCCCCGCCTGCTCTAACCCACCAGTCCCCACTCCCCTCCCAAAGCAAGGGAGAGAACCCAGGAGTCCTGGCTCCCAGCCGACCCCTCCCCCCAGCGTTCTGGCTGGTGGGGAAATCACTAGGGGCTGGAGCCAATCCGCGCCGTGGGGCGGGAGGCCCCGGCCATCCGCAGCCGCTCAAGGACTCCCTGTCCCGGCCCCTGGCACACGCGTCTCGGTCCCGGTGCCTGCAGCCGCCCTGCCCGCCTCCGCCTTCCTCAGCTCCCCTCCGCCGGCGGCTCCCTCCCCCGCTCCCGGGGGGCTCTGTCTCTCCGGTCGGTCCCCGGCCCCTCCGGTCGCCTCCGGTCGGTCCCCGGCCCGTCCGGTCGGTCCCCTTCCTCTTTCCCACGCGCTCTTCCCTTCTCCGCCTTTCATTTCCCTTTTCCCCCGTTCCCTCCATCCCCTGCCCCCTGGTGATTCCCCAGGCCCTCCTGCCTTCACTCCTCCTTTTCCCCATTCTCCCGCTTCTCCCCCCCGGGCCGGTCCGTCTTTCCTTTTTCATTCCCTCTTTCCCCTCTGCTCGCCCTTCCCCGTCCCCTTCTGGCTTTTCCTCTCCCTTCGGGTCTCCTCTAGTTCCCATTCCCTTTCTTTCTTTCTTTCTTTCTTTCTTTCTCATTTAATCTCTTTCTTTCTTTCTCATTTAATCTTTCTTTCTTTCTTTCTTTCTTTCTTTCTCATTTAATCTTTCTTTCTTTCTTTCTTTCTTTCTTTCTCATTTAATCTCTTTCTTTCTTTCTCATTTAATCTCTTCCTTTCTTTCTCATCTCTTTCTTTCTTTCTTTCTTTCTTTTTTTTCTTTCTTTCTTTCTCATTTAATCTCTTTCTTTCTTTCTCATCTCTTCTTTCTTTCTTTCTTTCTTCTTTCTTTCTTTCTTTCTTTCTCATTTAATCTCTTTCTTTCTCATTTAATCTCTTTCTTTCTTTCTTTCTTTCTTTCTTTCTTTCTTTCTTTCTCATTTAATCTCTTTCTTTCTTTCTTTCTTTCTTTCTTTCTTTCTGTCTGTCTGTCTGTCTGTCTGTCTGTCTTCTCCCGCCCCGCCCCGCCAGGATCTCGGGTCAGGTCTAACAGACCGTCCTGGGGGCTCGACCTTTCCATTTCTTCGCACAAGACCCAAGGCGCCCCCCCCCGCCCCGCCCCGCCCCGCCCGGGGGTCTCTGTCCCTCCCGGGGCTCCGAGCCGCCGAGATGCCGACGGGATTTCAGCAGATCAGCAGAGAGGAGGTAAAACCGGCCGGATTGGAGCTGGGGGGGTTGAGGCAGAGCAAGAATATGGGGCCTTGGGGGGGCTGTAGGGGGTGATGGGGCTGGGGGGTCAGTGTGGGGCCATGAGGGGCAGTGGGGAGCAATGGGGACTGTGGGGGGCAGCGTGGGGCCATGGGGACAATGGAGGCCGTGGGGGGCAGTGTGGGTCCATGGGGAGCAGTGGGGAGTGATGGGGCTGGGAGGTCAGTGTGGGGCCATGGGGGGCAGCATGGGGCTATGAGGGGCAGCGTGGGGCCATGGGGGGCTGTAGGGAACAATGGGGGACCATGGGGGTCAGTGTGGGGCCATGGGGGGCTGTGGGGAGTGATGGGGACTGTGGGGGGCAGCATGGGGCTGTGAGGGGCAGTGGGGGGTGATGGAGACCATTAGGGGACAGTGTGGGGCCATGGGGGGCTGTGAGGAACAATGTGGATCATGGGGGTCAGTGTGGGGCCATGGGGGGCTGTGGGGAGCGATGGGGACTGTGGGGGGCAGCGTGGGGCCATGGGGGGCAGCGTGGGGCTGGGGGGGCATGGGGGGTGATGGGGGCCATGAGGGGCAGTTGGGGAGTGATGGCGCTGGGGGGTCAGTGTGGGGCCATGGGAAGCTGTGGGGAATGATGGGGACTGTGGGGGACAGCATGGGGCTGTGCGGGGCAGTGGGGGGTGATGGAGACCATTAGGGACAGTGTGGGGGCCATGGGGGGGCTGTGAGGAACAATGTGGACCATGGGGGTCAGTGTGGGGCTGGGGGGGCATGGGGGGGCCATGAGGGGCGCAGTTGGGGAGTGATGGCGCTGGGGGGTCAGTGTGGGGCCATGGGAGGCAGCATGGGGCTGGGGGGGGTGACGGGGGGCAGCACGGGGCCATGGGGGGCCGTGTGAGGACTGCAGCTGGGACAGTGCAGGGGTGCCAAGTGGGGGGCAGTATAGGCCAGGGGGAAGGGGGGGACTGTGAGCGAAACTGGGGGTGCCTTGCAGTGGGTTGCATCCGCCCTGATTCTCCTTGAGCTTATTGAGTTTTGGAGGCCGTCTGTTCCCCACATTTAACGTCCAGTCCCATCCCCCCCCCCCGCCCCCCGCCAGCTCCCCTCCTCCCTGGCAATAAAATCCTGCCCCCTGGCCATGGCATTAACGAGGAAAAACGTGGGGCTATTTATACTCCACCCATTGTGTAAGGGCGGGTGGGGGTGGGGGCGTGACCCACCTCACGTGTCTGGGCTGCCCTGGGTTATTTGTCATACGTGGGGGGGGCACGGGGCCTCTGGCTTGGTATCCGGGACACACGGGGGGGTCTGTGGGATATGGGGCATGCATGTCTGTTGTGCTGCCTGGATTCGCCGGGCGGGGAGCAGTCTGTAGGGTGCATAGGACACACGTGGATGCTTGATCTAGGTTACACGGCGGGCGGGTGTTAGTCAGACAGCCCAGGTGGGGCATGTCTGCATGGTGTCTCGCACACGGGTGTGACGCCGTGGGGCTGGACCGGGCACACGGCTCCCGGGTGCGTTCGTGGGGCTGTCACATCGCTCGGGCCCCACGAGGGCACCAGCCGTTCTGGTCAATTTCCCGAGCCAAAAAATCTCCCTTTCATGATTTCAACCCCGCTCTGAAGGCAGCCCAGAAGTAAAGGTGGAGATACCGTGACCCCCCCCCTAAAATAACCTTGTGACCCGCCCTCCCCCTCAACTCCCTTTTGGGTCAGGACCCCCAATCTGAGAAACGCTGGTCTCCCCCGTGAAATCTGTGTAGTATAGAGTAAAAGTACACGAAACATCAGATTTCACGGTGGGGGGGGCACCAGATTTCCCTGGGGAGAGTCTGGATTTCACAGCAGGGAGACCAGATTTCATGGGGGAGGAGACCGGATTTCATGGGGGGGGAGAGACCGGATTTCACCCGAGGGGGGGGGAGACCGGATTTCACCGGTGGGGAGAGACCGGATTTCACAGGGGGGGAGAGACCGGATTCACGGGGGAGGAGAACGGATTTCATGGCGGGGGAGACCGGATTTCACGGGGGAGGAGACCGGATTTCATGGCGGGGGAGACCGGATTTCACAGGGAGGAGACCAGATTTCATGGCGGGGGAGACTGGATTTCTTGAGGGAGGAGACCGGATTTCACGGGGGAGGAGACCGGATTTCACAGGGGAGGAGACCAGATTTCACGGGGGAGGAGACCAGATTTCTTGAGGGAGGAGACCAGATTTCATGGGAGGAGAGCGGATTTCTTGAGGGAGGAGACCGGATTATCACGGGGGAGGAGACCGGATTTCACAGGTAGCAGACCGGATTTCACGGGGAGGAGACCGGATTTCACGGGGGAGGAGACCGGATTTCACAGGGGAGGAGACCGGATTTCACGGGGGAGGAGACCGGATTTCACAGGGGAGGAGACCGGATTTCACAGGGAGGAGACCGGATTTCACGGGGGAGGAGACCGGATTTCACAGGGGAGGAGACCGGATTTCACGGGGGAGGAGACCGGATTTCACAGGGGAGGAGACCGGATTTCACGGGGGAGGAGACCGGATTTCACAGGGAGGAGACCGGATTTCACGGGGGAGGAGACCGGATTTCACAGGGGAGGAGACGATTTCCCGGGGGAGGAGACCGGATTTCACAGGGAGGAGACCGGATTTCACGGGGGAGGAGACCGATTTCACAGGGGAGGAGACCGATTTCACGGGGAGGAGACCGGATTTCACAGGTAGCAGACCGGATTTCACGGGGGAGGAGACCGGATTTCACAGGGGAGGAGACCGGATTTCACAGGGGAGGAGACCGGATTTCACGGGGGAGGAGACCGATTTCACGGGGAGGAGACCGGATTTCACAGGGAGGAGACCGGATTTCACGGGGGAGGAGACCGGATTTCACGGGGGAGGACCGGATTTCACGGGGGAGGAGACCGGATTTCACGGGGGAGGAGACCGGATTTCACAGGTAGCAGACCGGATTTCACGGGGGAGGAGACCGGATTTCACAGGGGAGGAGACCGGATTTCACGGGGGAGGAGACCGGATTTCACGGGGGAGGAGACCGGATTTCACGGGGAGGAGACTGGATTTCACAGGGAGGAGACCGGATTTCACAGGGAGGAGACCGGATTTCACGGGGGAGGAGACCGGATTTCACGGGGGAGGAGACCGGATTTCACAGGTAGCAGACCGGATTTCACGGGGGAGGAGACCGGATTTCACGGGGGAGGAGACCGGATTTCACGGGGGAGGAGACCGGATTTCACAGGGAGGAGACCGGATTTCACAGGGGAGGAGACCGGATTTCACAGGGGAGGAGACCGATTTCCCGGGGGAGGAGACCGGATTTCACGGGGGAGGAGACCGGATTTCCCGGGGGAGGAGACCGGATTTCCGGGGGAGGAGACCGGATTTCCCAGGGGAGGAGACCGGATTTCACAGGGAGGAGACCGGATTTCACAGGGAGGAGACCGGATTTCACAGGGGAGGAGACCGGATTTCCCGGGGGAGGAGACCGGATTTCACAGGAGGAGACCGGATTTCACGGGGGAGGAGACTGGATTTCACGGGGGAGGAGACCGGATTTCACGGGGGAGGAGACCGGATTTCACGGGGGAGGAGACCGGATTTCACAGGGAGGAGACCGGATTTCACGGGGGAGGAGACCGGATTTCACGGGGGAGGAGACCGGATTTCCCGGGGGAGGAGACCGGATTTCACAGGGAGGAGACCGGATTTCACAGGGGAGGAGACCGGATTTCACAGGGGAGGAGACCGGATTTCCGGGGGAGGAGACCGGATTTCACGGGGGAGGAGACCGGATTTCCGGGGGAGGAGACCGGATTTCCCGGGGAGGAGACCGGATTTCCCAGGGAGGAGACCGGATTTCACAGGAGGAGACCGGATTTCACAGGGAGGAGACCGATTTCACAGGGGAGGAGACCGGATTTCCCGGGGGAGGAGACCGGATTTCACAGGGAGGAGACCGGATTTCACGGGGGAGGAGACTGGATTTCACGGGGGGAGGAGACCGGATTTCACGGGGGAGGAGACCGGATTTCACGGGGGAGGAGACCGGATTTCACAGGGAGGAGACCGGATTTCACGGGGGAGGAGACCGGATTTCACAGGGGAGGAGACCGGATTTCCCGGGGGAGGAGACCGGATTTCACAGGGAGGAGACCGGATTTCACAGGGGAGGAGACCGGATTTCACAGGGGAGGAGACCGGATTTCCCGGGGGAGGAGACCGGATTTCACGGGGGAGGAGACCGGATTTCCCGGGGGAGGAGACGGATTTCCCGGGGGAGGAGACGGATTTCCCAGGGGAGGAGACCGGATTTCACAGGGAGGAGACCGGATTTCACAGGGAGGAGACCGGATTTCACAGGGGAGGAGACCGGATTTCCCGGGGGAGGAGACCGGATTTCACAGGGAGGAGACCGGATTTCACGGGGGAGGAGACTGGATTTCACGGGGGAGGAGACCGGATTTCACGGGGAGGAGACCGATTTCACGGGGGAGGAGACCGGATTTCACAGGAGGAGACCGGATTTCACGGGGGAGGAGACCGGATTTCACAGGGAGGAGACCGGATTTCCCGGGGGAGGAGACCGGATTTCACAGGGAGGAGACCGGATTTCCACGGGGGAGGAGACCGGATTTCACAGGGGAGGAGACCGGATTTCACGGGGAGGAGACCGGATTTCACAGGGGAGGAGACCGGATTTCCCGGGGAGGAGACCGGATTTCACAGGGAGGAGACCGGATTTCACGGGGGAGGAGACCGGATTTCACAGGGGAGGAGACCGGATTTCACGGGGGAGGAGACCGGATTTCACAGGTAGCAGACCGGATTTCACGGGGGAGGAGACCGGATTTCACGGGGGAGGAGACCGGATTTCACGGGGGAGGAGACCGGATTTCACAGGGGAGGAGACCGGATTTCACGGGGGAGGAGACCGGATTTCACGGGGGAGGAGACCGGATTTCACGGGGGAGGAGACCAGATTCACGGGGGAGGAGACCGGATTTCACAGGGGAGGAGACCGGATTTCACGGGGGAGGAGACCGGATTTCACGGGGAGGAGACCGGATTTCACAGGGGAGGAGACCGGATTTCACGGGGGAGGAGACCGGATTTCACGGGGGAGGAGACCGGATTTCACGGGGGAGGAGACCAGATTTCACGGGGGAGGAGACCGGATTTCACGGGGGAGGAGACCAGATTTCACGGGGGAGGAGACCGGATTTCACAGGGGAGGAGACCGGATTTCACGGGGGAGGAGACCGGATTTCACGGGGGAGGAGACCGGATTTCACAGGGGAGGAGACCGGATTTCACGGGGGAGGAGACCGGATTTCACAGGTAGCAGACCGGATTTCACGGGGGAGGAGACCGGATTTCACGGGGGAGGAGACCGGATTTCACGGGGGAGGAGACCGGATTTCACAGGTAGCAGACCGGATTTCACGGGGGAGGAGACCGGATTTCACGGGGGAGGAGACTGGATTTCACAGGGAGGAGACCGGATTTCACAGGGAGGAGACCGGATTTCACGGGGGAGGAGACCGGATTTCACGGGGGAGGAGACCGGATTTCACGGGGGAGGAGACCGGATTTCACAGGGGAGGAGACCGGATTTCACGGGGGAGGAGACCGGATTTCACGGGGGAGGAGACCGGATTTCACGGGGGAGGAGACCGGATTTCACGGGGGAGGAGACCGGATTTCACTGGTGGGAGACCGATTTCACGGGGAGGAGATCGGATTTCACGGGGGAGGAGATCGGATTTCACGGGGGAGGAGACCGGATTTCACAGGGGAGGAGACTGGATTTCACGGGGAGGAGACTGGATTTCACTGGTGGGAGACCGGATTTCACGGGGGAGGAGACCGGATTTCACGGGGGAGGAGACCGGATTTCACGGGGGAGGAGACCGGATTTCACAGGGGTGGGAAGACCAGATTTCACAGTCTATGACGCGTTTTCCATGGCCACGGATTTGGTAGGGCCCCGTTTCCAGCCCACGTGAGGAGTCTGTCTGTTCCCTAGAACACACGTTGTGACGCCGTCTCTCGGCTCGGTTACATAGCACAGGAATGGAGAGTGGCTTTTGTTTCACGGGACAGGGGTGGGGCGTTGGGGAGCTGAGTTATATGGAACAAACGCGTGGGGCTGTAAAGCTGGTCCGTGTTATAGAGCACGCATGAGAGGGATAGTGGGCCTATGTTATATAAAACACGTGTGTGGTCATCTGATATATGTTTTGTAGCATGTGGGGGGTAGTGTGTTTATAAGACAGATACACGTCCTAGTCTTTCTGTAACACTGCACCATGGGGGGCATGTGTCTGTTATTCTGAACATGTGTGGGGCACCATGTCTTGTCTATGTTATGCCCTGCTTCTGGGGGCACCGTGTGTCTGTTATACTCCATACGTGCGAGGGTTAAAATGTCCATGCCACCACGGACCATATACGTGACGCTGGCTGTTATACTGGACACACACGTGGCTCTTTGTCGCTGGCCTGGGTTATGTGGCAGACGTGAGGCTAAGCATGCCTCTTATAGCACGTATGTGTGGGATTGTGTCAGATCTATGTTCTTTAGCACCCGTGAGGGTCGTGTGCCTATTGACGCTCACACATGCGGTGTGATGTCGGGCCTATGTTATATAGCACATGTGAGGGTAGTGTACCTATTAGAACACATACCTGGGCGTGGTGGCAGGTCTGTGTTAGGTCGCACACCGCGTGCGGTGTCGTGGCAGGTCTGTGTTATGTAGCTGTCACAGAGTCCCCGGTGTGGGGGTGCCTCAGTTTCCCCTAGGCAGTTCTTACGTATCTAGGGGGTGGGGTAAGGGTGTATGATCATTGCAGAGCCGTAGAGGGCAGGGGTGTGCAGAGGTCTGGACACAGACAGTGGCCAGCACCCTGTTTCCTGGCCACTGGTGGCCTGGGCCCTTCCCCCCTGCAAGGTGAGAGCTAAAGGGCTGGAGAACAAAGGAATCCGGTGCCCTCCTGGCCCGGAAAAGGGACAAAGCCCAGAGGAGGAGGGCTGGAGGAAGTTTCAGTTTGGGGCTGGCTGGGACATGGAGTGAAGTGTAGACGGGGTTGTCTGGCTCACTGCCCCCAAAATGGACCCGGCTGAGGGGTCCTGTTCTCTGCACCTACAAGCTCTGTTTTAGACCATGTCCCTGTCATCTAATAAACCTTCTGTGTTACTGGCTGGCTGAGAGTCCCGTCTGACTGCGGAGTTGGGGGGCAGGACCCTCTGGCTGCCCCAGGACCCCGTCTGAGCGGATTCGCTGGGGAAGCGCACGGAGGGGCAGAGGAGGCTGAAGGCTCTGAGGCACAGCTCACACAGCTTCCACCTTCCTGGGTCTGACGGCGGCGCGGGCGGGGGCGGGGCGTCAGGCCTGGGTTGGGCGGCGCGGGCGGGGGTGGGGCGTCAGGCCTGGGTTGGGCGGCGCGGGCCGGGGGTGGGGCGTCAGGCCTGGGTTGGGCGGCGCGGGCGGGGGGTGGGGTGTCAGGCCTGGGTTAGGCGGCATGGGCGGGATGCGGCGTCAGGGCTGGGTTGGGCGGCGCGGGCGGGGGGTGGGGTGTCAGGCCTGGGTTGGGCGGTGCGGGCGGGGGGTGGGGCGTCAGGCCTGGGTTGGGCGGCGCGGGTCGGGGGTGCGGCGTCAGGCCTGGGTTGGGCAGCGCGGGCCGGGGGTGGGGCGTCAGGCCTGGGTTGGGCGGCGCGGGCGGGGGGAGGGGTGTCAGGCCTGGGTTGGGCGGCGTGGGCGGGGGGTGCAGCGTCAGGGCTGGGTTGGGCGGCGCGGGCGAGATGCGGCGTCAGGGCTGGGTTGGGCGGCACGGGCCGGGGGTGGGGTGTCAGGCCTCGGTTGGGCGGCGGGGGCGGGGCGTCAGGGCTGGGTTGGGCGGCGCGGGCGGGGGTGGGGCGTCAGGCCTGGGTTGGGCGGCGCGGGCGGGGGTGGGGCGTCAGGCCTGGGTTGGGCGGCGCGGGCGGGGGGTGCGGCGTCAGGGCTGGGTTGGGCGGCGCAGGCGGGGGGTGGGGCGTCAGGCCTGGGTTGGGCGGCGCGGGCGGGTGGTGGGGTGTCAGGCCTGGGTTGGGCGGCGCGGGCAGGTGGTGGGGCGTCAGGCCTGGGTTGGGCGGCGCGGGTCGGGGGTGCGGCGTCAGGCCTGGGTTGGGCGGCGCGGGCCGGGGGTGGGGCGTCAGGCCTGGGTTGGGCGGCGCGGGTGGGGGGTGCAGCGTCAGGGCTGGGTTGGGCGGCGCGGGCGAGATGCGGCGTCAGGGCTGGGTTGGGCGGCACGGGCCGGGGGTGGGGTGTCAGGCCTTGGTTGGGCGGTGCGGGCGGGGGCGGGGCGTCAGGGCTGGGTTGGGCGGCGCGGGCGGGGGTGGGGCGTCAGGCCTGGGTTGGGCGGTGCGGGCGGGGGGTGGGGCGTCGGGCCTGGGTTGGGCAGCGCGGGCGGGGGGTGGGGCGTCAGGGCTGGGTTGGGCGGCGCGGGCGGGGGTGGGGCGTCAGGCCTGGGTTGGGCGGCGCGGGTGGGGGCGGGGCATCAGGCCTGGGTTGGGCGGCGCGGGCGGGCGATAAAACATCTCTGTTCTGGAAAAGCTCAGGGGGGGGTCTCCTCAGTGGGGGCGATTGTCCCCCCCACATTTTTCCCTGCCCCCCATGAGCGACACTGAGGCAGTAGCCAGAGGACACTTTTCATGGGGGGGGGCCCTGTGGGGTTCGGGGGGGGTTCGTGGAGCGGGGTGGGCGGGGCTGGTGATGGAAACATGGCTCTGGCCGGGGCATCGCCCCATTCTCTGTACCGAGCTGGCAGAGCGGTGGGGGCGTTACCCATGGGGCAGCGCTGCCCCCTGCTGGAGAGAATCGGGGGGGGGGGGTGACCCCGGGAGCGAGGCCCTGCGTTCAGCCGTAGGTGGGGACGCGGCCGGAAGGGTTTGGACCCTGATTCGCCTCCGGTCTGTTTGGATGAGGCAGGAGTTGACTCAGGTGGGCGTGTGCAGGATGCTCTGTGTGGAATGGGGGGGGTGCATGGGGGGGGGGCGGCTCTGGGCCCCCGGCCGTGCCCCAGGTGCAGGGGGGTTGATACCTGCAGCCCGGCCCCCAGGCTCAGAACCAAGGGTCTCCCCCCAGCCCCCAGCCAGCCAGCCCCCACCGGGAGCCGGCGCACCCCGGAGGGGACAGGTCCCTGCCCCATTCCCCGCCCCCCCTGAGCCAGCCAGGCCCCGCCCTGGGGCTTAGGGGGAGGTGTGCGGGGGTGGGTGGGGGGGGCACTGTTTACATTTCCCGGGTTTCCCATCTCTGGGGCTTTTCCTAATAAGGGCTTTTTCTCGGCTGAGGCTTCTCTGGGGCAGGGCCCAGGCCCTTCATGGCCATTAGCGTGAGAACGTGGGGGGATGGGAAGGGAGCAGGCCCCCCTGTTTTATAATCACCCCCCCACACAGACACACTGATGGGTGGTGCTGATCCCCAATATTTCAGGGGAGCCCGCCACCGACCTACCTCTGTCACCAGTGTCCAGGGGGTCAGCACTGGGGCTGGGAGGGAGGGGTAGACCGGGGGGGGTGTGTGTGCAGAGGGCACCCCAAATCCATGCTCCCCCACCCCCCGTTGGGGAATATGGCCTTTTTGGGGTCTGCCCATGCAGAGGGAGCAGCTGATGAAATCAGAGGTGGGGTTTTTGCGGAGGGGGGGGACGCAGCATTGGAGCAGAGAGTGAATGAATGAAACTTCAGTGCCCGCTCCCCGCCCCCATTTTACAGAGAGGGGAAACTGAGGCATTTAAAGGGGAAGGGTCTCAGACACGCAGACAAGAACCCAGGAGTCCTGGCTCCCAGGCCCGCCTGCTCTAACCCACCAGCCCCCACTCCCCTCCCAGAGCCAGGGAGAGAACCCAGGAGTCCTGGCTCCCAGCCCCCCTGCCCTAACCCACCAGCTCCCACTCCCCTCCCAGAGCCGGGGAGAGAACCCAGGAGTCCTGGCTCCCAGCCCCCCTGCCCTAACCCACCAGCCCCCACTCCCCTCCCAGAGCCGGGGAGAGAACCCAGGAGTCCTGGCTCCCAGCCCCCCTGCTCTAACCCACCAGCCCCCACTCCCCTCCCAGAGCCAGGGAGAGAACCCAGGAGTCCTGGCTCCCAGCCCCCCTGCCCTAACCCACCAGCTCCCACTCCCCTCCCAGAGCCGGGGAGAGAACCCAGGAGTCCTGGCTCCCAGCCCCCTCCCCCACTCTAACCAGTAGATCACCCTGTCTCTCTCCCTCCCCCGCTCGGAAGTGCAGCCGTCCCTGATTCGATGCCAACTGCCCAACCCCTTGTCTGCCAGCTGCAGATGTGCCCTGCCCTATAAGTCGGGCCCTGGGGTGGGGGTGGGGTACTTGGGTTTGCAATTGTTTCTCACTCTATCTGTGCAGCGCCCGGCGCGACGGGGCCCCGATCTTGGTCCGGGGGGGTGTGGGCAGCGCCCGGCATGATAGGGCCCCAGTTTCGGTCTGGGGGGGGGGGGTCTGGGCAGCGCCCGGCGCAACGGGGCCCCGTCTCGGTCCGGGGGGGGGGTGGTCACGTGGAAAGCAGAACTGGAAGCAGGTGGTGGCAGGGGAAGCGAACAGGTCAGGCTCAGTCAGAGGACGGCGGGACGTACGCTGCGAAATCCTTCGGTATTTGCACGAGGGAGGGGGGGGAACACTACCCCTCTTCCGTCGTGCGAGGCGGTGCAAGCCCCTGTGGGTTTGCACGAGGCTTTGCCTCCTCTCCGTCGTCACGCAGAGGCCGGGTAAACCTGGGCACCTTTGCACGGGGCTGGGCAACTTTCGGCGTTTGCATTCCCGGTGCTGCGAACTGCCCTGCCGCAGTGCCGGGTGCGCAGGGAGAGATGGGGTCCCCCCCCCCCCCCCACCGCCTCCACGGCTCCCCGGGGGTGCGGGTCAGCTCACCTGCAGGGGGCGCCGCTTGTGTCTCCGCAGGGGGACGAAGTCCCGCGGGAAGCCCGGCCGAGGGTAACCTCGACCCTGGTGTTGTCGGTCTTCACGGCCGTGCTGGGGTCCCTGCAGTGCGGGTACAACATCGGTGTCATAAATGCCCCCCAAAAGGTAAGAGATTCCCCCTCAACGGCACTTTCCCCTCTAGGGGGCGCCGGCTCCCACTCGGCCCCAGGGTGGGGCCTGGCTGGCTCAGGGGGGCGGGGAATGGGGCAGGGGCCTGTCCCCTCTAGGGGGCGCTGGCTCCCCTCTGGCCCCAGGGCGGGGACTGGCTGGCTCAGGGGGGCGGGGAATGGGGCAGGGGTCTGTCCCCTCTAGGGGGCGCCGGCTCCCACCCGGCCCCAGGGCAGGAACAGGCTAGCTCAGGGGGGCGGGGAATGGGGCAGGGACCTGTCCCCTCTAGGGGGCGCCGGCTCCCACCCAGCCCCAGGGCGGGGACTGGCTGGCTCAGGGGGGCGGGGAATGGGGCAGGGGCCCGTCCCCTCTAGGGGGCGCCGGCTCCCCTCCGGCCCCAGGGCGGGGACTGGCTGGCTCAGGGGGGCGGGGAATGGGGCAGGGGCCTGTCCCCTCTAGGGGGCGCCGGCTCCCACCCAGCCCCAGGGCGGGGACTGGCTGGCTCAGGGGGGCGGGGAATGGGGCAGGGGCCCGTCCCCTCTAGGTGGGCGCCGGCTCCCACCTGGCCCCAGGGCGGGGACTGGCTGGCTCAGGGGGGCGGGGAATGGGGCAGGGGCCTGTCCCCTCTAGGGGGCGCCGGCTCCCACCCAGCCCCAGGGCGGGGACTGGCTGGCTCAGGGGGGCGGGGAATGGGGCAGGGGCCTGTCCCCTCTAGGGGGCGCCGGCTCCCACCCAGCCCCAGGGCGGGCACTGGCTGGCTCAGGGGGGCGGGGAATGGGGCAGGGGCCCGTCCCCTCTAGGGGGCGCCGGCTCCCCTCCGGCCCCGGGTCAGGGAAGCTGAGACCTGTTTCGGATCAGTGCAGAGGGGAGGGGGGGCCCAGTGAGGGGCATTGGGGACTGACCCCTTTTCTCTGCCCCCCCCCCCCCGCCCCCGCCCAGATTATCGAGCAGAACTACAATGCCACCTGGCTGGCACGGCACAACTCGCCCATCGACCTGGCCACGCTCACCACCCTCTGGTCCCTGTCGGTCGCCATCTTCTCCATCGGGGGCATGATCTCCTCCTTCCTGGTGGGGGTCGTCTCCGAGTGGCTGGGCAGGTAACGCCCCTCTGCCGCCCCCTGCCAGGGGGCGCTCTCCCCCGGCTGGCGGGGCTGGCCCCAGGGCGGCGCTAGGGGGCACAGTGGGGCAGGGAGCGGGGCAGAGGGCTCGGAAGTGGGCGCTCTCCCCCGGCTGGCGGGGCTGGCCCCAGGGCAGCGCTAGGGGGTGCTGGGGGGCAGGGAGTGGGGCGGGGGGCTCAGCAGGGGGCGCTCTCCCCTGGCAGGTGGGGCTGGCCCCAGGGCGGCACTAGGGGGCACAGTGGGGCAGGGAGCGGGGCGGAGGGCTCGGAAGTGGGCGCTCTCCCCCGGCAGGCGAGGCTGGCCCCAGGGCAGCGCTAGGGGGTGCTGGGGGGCAGGGAGTGGGGCAGGGGGCTCAGCAGGGGGCGCTCTCCCCTGGCAGGTGGGGCTGGCCCCAGGGCAGCGCTAGGGGGTGCTGGGGGGCAGGGAGTGGGGCGGGGGGCTCAGCAGGGGGCGCTCTCCCCTGGCAGGTGGGGCTGGCCCCAGGGCGGCGCTAGGGGGCACAGTGGGGCAGGGAGCGGGGCAGGGGCTCGGCAGCGGGCGCTCTCCCCCGGCAGGCGGGGCTGGCCCCAGGGCGGCGCTAGGGGGCACTGTGGGGCAGGGGGCGGGGCGGGGGGCTCAGCAGGGGGCGCTCTCCCCTGGCAGGTGGGGCTGGCCCCAGGGCGGCACTAGGGGGCGTGGTGGGGGCAGGGGGCTTGGCAGGGGGCGGTCTCCCCCGGCAGGCGGGGCTGGCCCCAGGGCGGCCCTGGGGGGCACGGTGGGGCAGGGAGCCAAGGGGCTCAGCAGGGGGCGCTGTGCTGGGGGGGGTGTGGTGGCCAGTAGGGGGTGCTCTCTGCCCCAGAGACCCCTGGGACCTCCCCCGTCATCAGTCTGCTTGGGTGGGGCGCAGGGCACATGGGGCTGGGGGGCCCTGCGTGTCTCACCCTCTCTCCCCTCCCCCGCCCCCAGGAAGCGGGCCATGATCATCAATAACGCCCTGGCCTTCCTGGGCGGGGCCCTCATGGGCCTGGCCAAGCTGGGCTGCTCCTACGAGATGATGATCCTCGGGCGGTTCCTGATTGGGGCCTACTCAGGTAACGGACAGCGCCCGCTGGCCAATCGGAGGGTGGGGCCCCTGGGCGGATGGGTGGGGGGGTGGATGCCGGGGGATGTAGGGTGGGGGTGTGGGTGCCATGGGGGACAGGTGGTGCCATGGGTTGGGGAGAACCTGGGTGGATGGGTGGACTGGTGGATGCCGGGGGATGTAAATGGGGGGGTGCCATAGGGGATGGGGGGTGCCATGGATGGGGGGGAGCCTGGGTGGATGGGTGGGGTTGTGGATGCCAGGAGATGTAGGGTGGTGCTGTGGGGCACGGGGGTGCCATGGATGGGTGGGGTGGTGGATGCTGGGGGATGTAGGGTGGGGATGGGGGTGCCATGGGTGGGTGGGGTCGTGGATGCCGGGGGATGTAGGGTGGGGGTGTAGGTGCCATGGGGGATGGGGGTGCCGTGGGTGGGTGGGTGGGGTCGTGGATGCCAGGGGATGTAGGATGGGGGGGGTGCCATAGTGGATGGGGGGGTGCCATGGAGGGGGGGAGCCTGGGTGGGTGGGTGGGGTGGTGGATGCTGGGCGATGTAGGGTGGGGGTGGGGGTGCCATGGGGGATGGGGGTGCCATGGGTGGGTGAGGTTGTGGATGCCAGGGGATGTAGGATGGGGGGGTGCCATAGGGGACGGGGGGTGCCATGGATGGGGGGGAGCCTGGGTGGATGGGTGGGGTTGTCGATGCCGGGGGATGTAAGATGGGGGGGTGCCATGGTTTTGGGGAGCCTGGGTGGATGGGTGGGGTTGTGGATGCCAGGGGATGTAGGATGGGGGGGTGCCATGGATGGGGGGAAGCCTGGGTGGATGGGTGGGGTTGTGGATGCCGTGGGGGACACGGGTGCCATGGGTGGGTGGGTGGGGTGGTGGATGCTGGGCGACGTAGGGTGGGGGGTGTGGGTGCCATGGGGGATGGGGGTGCCATGGGTGGGTGGGTGGGGTGGTGGATGCTGGGCGATGTAGGGTGGGGGTGTGGGTGCCATGGGGGATGGGGGTGCCATGGGTGGGTGGGTGGGGTGGTGGATGCTGGGCGACGTAGGGTGGGGGGGTGGGTGCCATGGGGGATGGGGGGTGCCATGGGTGGGTGGGGTAGTGGATGCCGGGAGATGTCGGGTGGGGGGGTGGGTAAGCTGGGATCTGGGCGGATGAGCAATGGGTGCTGCGGGGTGCGGTTGGCTGGGTGCCCGGGACCTGGGTGGGGGCCGTCATTGGGTTCTGCATGTCACAGGTGCCACCCCCCCACTTCCCGCCATGGCTCAGTCATTAGCATACAAGCCCCACCTCTTAAAGGGGGCGCTTTGTAGGGAACGGGGGGGGGGGACCACAACCCTCTGCCTCAACTCCCCCCCACAGACCTAGGAGGCACGCCCCCCCCATCCTACTAATCTGCTGTTCCCTTCCCCTCCCCCCTCCCCCAGGGCTGGTTTCTGGCTTGGTCCCCATGTACGTGGGTGAAATCTCCCCCACCCACCTGCGGGGGGCGCTGGGGACCCTGCACCAGCTGGCCCTCGTCATCGGGATACTCATTGCCCAGGTAACAGGCACTTGCGGGGGGCTCGGCAGCGGGCGGGGGGCCGGCAGGGGGCGCCGTGATGCCATCTCTCTCCGCCCCCCCGGCAGGTGTTCGGGCTGGACTCCCTCCTCGGCACCCCCGAGCTCTGGCCCCTGCTCCTGGGTCTGACCGTGGCCCCGTCGGCCCTGCAGCTGGTGCTTTTCCCCTTCTGCCCCGAGAGCCCCCGCTACCTCTACATCGTCCGCAACAAGGAGTCCAAGGCCAAAGAGAGTGAGTCCCCCCCCGGGCCCCTCGCCCGCCCCCCCAACCGTCCGTCTGTCCCTCCCTGCTTCCGCCCGCCCGGCCGGCCGGCCCTCCCCTCTTCCGCCCGCCCGTGCGTCCCTCCCCTCTTCCGCCCGCCCGCCCGTGCGTCCATCCCCTCTTCCGCCCGCCCGTCTGTCCGTCCTTCCCCTCTTCCGCCCGCCCGCCCGTCTGTCCGTCCATCCCTCCCCTCTTCCGCCCGCCCGTGCGTCCATCCCCTCTTCCACCCGCCCGTGCGTCCTTCCCCTCTTCCGCCCGCCCGTCTGTCCGTCCATCCCTCCCCTCTTCCGCCCACCCGTGCGTCCATCCCCTCTTCCGCCCGCCCGTCTGTCCGTCCATCCCTCCCCTCTTCCAACCGCCCGTCTGTCCGTCCCTCCCCTCTACCGCCCGCCCGTCTGTCCGTCCCTCCCCTCTTCCGCCCGCCCGTGCGTCCATCCCCTCTTCCGCCCGCCCGTCTGTCCGTCCATCCCTCCCCTCTTCCGCCCGCCCGTGCGTCCATCCCCTCTTCCGCCCGCCCGTCTGTCCGTCCATCCCTCCCCTCTTCCAACCGCCCGTCTGTCCGTCCCTCCCCTCTACCGCCCGCCCGTCTGTCCGTCCCTCCCCTCTTCCGCCCGCCCGTGCGTCCATCCCCTCTTCCGCCCGCCCGTCTGTCCGTCCCTCCCCTCTTCCGCCCGCCCGTCTGTCCGTCCCTCCCCTCGCCCGCCCCCCCATCCGTCTGTCTGTCCATCCCTCCCTCCCTTCTTCCACCCACCCGTCTGTCCCTCCCCTCTTCCGCCCCCCCGCTCCCCCATCTGTCCATCCCTCCCTTCTTCCACTCGCGCAGCCCTCCCCTCTTCCGCCTGCCCGCCCGTCCGTCTGTCCATCCCTCCCCTCTTCCGCCCGTCCGTCTGTCCATCCATCTCCCCATCCCTTTATCTATCCACCTCCCACCCACCCAACTCTGTGGCTCTCAACCTATTTACCGTTCTGGGCCAAGCCAATCCTATGTCGATGGCCCTGAGAACGTCACATGGGCTGCAGCTCTGTGCCGATTGGGTGGCCAGTTGCCTGCGGCCTCCGTTTGAGAGCCACGGCTCTAACTCCATCTCCCTTCCAAATCCTACTGACCTGGCCACCCGCCCCTCCACCAGCCACCCCCTCTCTTCTTCGGCCCTCCGTACGGCCCCTGCCCACCCATGACTCATGGATCCATCCCCATTGATCGCCCACCCCCTTCGCGATCCAGCCCTCCGTCTCCCCAACCCATCCGTCCACCCCCAACCCATCCGTCCACCCCCTTTGCGATCCAGCCCTCCGTCTCCCCAACCCATGCGTCATCCATTCCTCCCCCAACCCATCTGTCCCTCCCTCCGTCCCCATCTGTCTACCTGCCCATCTGTCGACCCCCAACCCACCCCTCCATCCCCATCTACCTACCTACCCATCTGTCCACCCCCAACCCACCCCTCCATCCCCATCTACCTACCTACCCGTCTGTCCACCCCCAACCCACCCCTCCATCCCCATCTACCTACCTGCCCATCTGTCCACCCCCAACCCATCCATCCATCCCCATCTACCTACCTACCCGTCTGTCCACCCCCAACCCACCCCTCCATCCCCATCTACCTACCTACCCATCTGTCCACCCCCAACCCACCCCTCCGTCCCCATCTACCTACCGACCCATCTGTTTACCCCCCAACCTATCCATCCATCCCTATCTACCTACCCATCCATCCATTCCCCAACCTATCCATCCATCCATCCCCCAACCCATCCATCCATCCCCCAACCCATCCATCCATCCCCATCTACCCATCCATCTATCCATCCCCCAACCCATCCATCCATCCCCATCTACCTACCTACCTGTCTGTCCACCCCCAACCCATTCCTCCATCCCCATCTACCTACCTACCCATCTGTTTACCCCCCAACCTATCCATCCATCCCCATCTATCTACCCATCCATCTGTCCACCCCCAACCCATCCATCCATCCCCCAACCCATCCATCCATCTCCATCTACCTACCTACCCACCTGTCCTCCCCAACCCATCCATCCATCCATCCCCATCTACCTACCTACCCATCTGTCCACCCCCAACCCACCCCTCCATCCCCACCTACCTACCTACCCATCTGTTTACCCCCCAACCCACCCCTCCATCCCCATCTACCTACCTACCCATCTGTTTACCCCCCAACCTATCCATCCATCCCCATCTATCTACCCATCCATCTGTCCACCCCCAACCCATCCATCCATCCCCATCTACCTACCTCGCCATCTGTCCACCCCCCACCCATCCCACTATTAATCCAATCCCTCCCTCCCCCTGAGTCGTCCCACCCATCTATCCATGCCCCATCCCTCTGTCCGTCACCGCCACGTCCCTCGCTCTCCCCGCGCCGGCAGGTTTGAAGCGGCTGACGGGGTGCGGCGACGTGAGCGAGGCGCTGTCAGAGATGAAGGAGGAGAAGCGGCGCATGGACATGGAGCGCAAGGTCTCCATCGCCCAGCTCTTCCGCTGCCGGATCTATCGCCAGCCGCTGCTGATCGCCGTGGTGCTCCAGCTCTCCCAGCAGCTCTCCGGCATCAACGCGGTGAGAGGTGGGGGTCGGGGCTTGGTTCACGGAGGAGCTGGGGGAAGATGGGGTCAGGCGTGGAGCTTGGTTGGGGGGTGGAGCTTTGGGGAGATGGTGGGAGGAACCTGAGGAAATGGAGGTGGAGCTTGGCCGGGAGCTGAGAGCTCTGGGGTGGAGGCTGGCTGGGGACGGAGCATGGGGGGAACTGGGGCAGAGCCTGGGAGAGATGGGGGTGGGACCTGGGAGAATTGGGGCAGAGCCTGGTTGGAAGAGATGGGGGTGGAGCTTGCTGGACCTTTGGGGCAATTGGGGTGGAGCAATGATGGGAGAGAGAGGGTGGGACTTGCCGGTGATGGGGCCTGGGGGATTTGGGGCAGAGCCTGGATGGGGGTGAACGGTGCTTGGGGGGATGGGGGCGGAGTCTGGCGGGGAGCTTGGTTGGGGGAGGAGCCTGGGGGATGGGATGGAGCCTGAAGAAGAGGGATCAAAGCGACACCCCATGGGATCGGGGGCGGGGGGGAAGAGTCCGACTAGGGCCGGCTCTAACCCCCCCTTCTCTGCCCCCCCAGATATTCTATTATTCCACCAGTATCTTTGAGTCAGCCGGGCTGGAGCAGCCGGTGTTTGCCACGATCGGCGCTGGGGCCATCAACGCTGCCTTCACCGTTGTTTCGGTAAGAGATTCCCCCCCACCCCCAGCCAGCTGCCCCTTGGGAGGTGGGGGCATCCACACCCCACCCCTCCCAAATCTTATATCGGTCCTCCTTGTCTCTCCCTCCCCACAAGCTGTTCCTGGTGGAGCGGGCAGGCCGCCGGACCCTGCACCTGGTGGGGCTGGCGGGCATGATGGTGTGTGCCGTGGTGATGACGGTGGCGTTGGTGTATCTGGTGAGCAGCCGGGAAGTGGGGACTGGGAACCTAGGGGTGAGCACGGCCCCCCCCGGGGCTGCGCTGGGGCAGCGGCACTGACGGCCACCCTGCCCCTGGTGGCACCGCAATGCGGGTTCTCAGCCTCGTCTCTCTCCCCCGCCAGGAGCGAGTGCCGGCCATGAGCTACATCAGCATGGTGGCCATCTTCGGCTTTGTGGCTTTCTTCGAGATTGGGCCGGGGCCCATCCCGTGGTTCATCGTGGCCGAGCTCTTCAGCCAGGGGCCCCGCCCGGCAGCCATAGCGGTGGCCGGGTGCTGCAACTGGACCTGCAACTTCATCGTCGGCATGGCCTTCCAGTCCATGGCGGTGAGTGCGCTCCCACAGGTGGGGCGCGTGCAAAGCAACCCTCGGACACACCCGCAATGCCACACAACTGTGTGTAGACATGCAAGAGCACGCAGGCACCAGAATAGCGAATGCCGGCCGTTACAACTGGGAATATGCCCACGGGCAAGGGGGGCAGGGACCCACAGCAGGGCTGGGTCCAAGACTGGCTCCCAGGCGGGAGCAGGGCTGGGAGTGGGAACAAGCCGGCGTAAGTGCGACTGCAGCCACGGGTGGACAAATGGCGTCTCACACGCGCTCGCTGGCAAAACCAGCCCGCACTTCCCTTTGCATCCAGCACTCACCCCTCCTCTCCCCTCCCATAGGACGTCTGCGGGCCTTACGTCTTCCTCATCTTCGCGGCCCTCCTCCTGGGTTTCTTCCTCTTCACCTACTTCAAAGTCCCTGAGACGCGGGGCCGGACCTTCGATCAGATTGCTGCCGCCTTCCGACGCACCCCGTCTCTGCTAGACCACGAAGTCAAACCCTCCACCGAGCTGGACTGTCTGGGGCCAGACGACAACGCCTGACCCAGGGCGGGCGCGATCGGCCAGAGAGAGAGAGACAGAGACACAAGAGGAATGTAACCGTAACCGAGCACTTTAACGACACAGCAAGGTTTAGAGATTTTTAGAACAGTTGTTTTGTTTTTAGATGTGGGTTTTATTTTTAAGATTATACATATATATATATATATATAGCAAGAGAGTGATTGTGTTGTATGTGTGTGTGTGTGTGTGTGTGTTTATCAGGGGCATGGAGATAAAGTTGTGTTGGGAGCTGCGGAAGGAGCTCGGTTAAGTGACAAAGGAAGGGGAACCTGGAGGAGAATCCAGCTCAGCTGGTTGCCTGCTCTTGGAATTGGAGGCAGGGAAAGACCGCCCCGAGACCATATCCAGCAGCTGGAACAGATGTTCAGGCATTCTCGAGCAGCGTATGACAGTAGTAGGCTCCAAAACCGTTGACTCCAATGGGATTCTGCGTCAATTCAGAGACAGGAGACTTTTCTATCGATGAGAAGGTAGGAGGAAGATGCAAAACTCTGGTGGAGTTCTTTCGGTCCTACCGAACATTGAGCCAAAGGGCCAGAATGAGCGAGATCTCCTCCCTAGCTCTCGGCGTTAGAGCGCGGAAGGTTGGAGCAAGAAGGCCATGCGTCATGGACGCCGTCAAATGCCCTGCCTCCGTCGCTGAAAGGCAAGGCTCCTACGGACAGGAGCCGTGGCTCTCTGCCCTATGCATGGTCCATGTAGTACAGTGGCCCGTGTCCGAGAGTGGCCAGCACTTGATCCTTTGGAGGAAACCTTTCAGCGATACAGTGGAGTCACCTCTTAACTCCCCATGGCTGGCAATTGACTCCTAGTGGCAAGAACTTCCATCCTTTTCCGTCCAAGCCAGCAGAACTGAGGTCTGGAGATGGGATCTCCTACGGTCCCCACCAGTTTGGGGCATCGTGCCAGTTTTTAGCCTAAAGCCAATCAGCTCACAGGCATATTGTTCGTTAAGTTGATGAGCGGGATTTCCTGGATGCTCTGACCTGGGGCATCCCTTCCCATCCATCTTCTGAGGTTTGTAGGTGGTCTGAGGGGACCACACCACTCTTCCTGGAAAGCGATTGTCAAGAGAAGATGGTCAGCTCATCTTTGGAGGAGAACTGGTTGCGAGGGGCAGACAAGGGAGGGGGGAAAAGCTATCGCCCAACGCGGGGAAGCTTTTGAGAAAGGGTGCGTTGGGTTTTGTGAATTGCAGTCCGCACCAGTTGCAAGTCAACGCAGAACGTGGGACATCCGCTCCACAGCTCATGTCTACAGGGACAAGGAATGGCCAGATTGGATCAGACCCACGGTCCACCTAGCTTGCTATTGTGTTTTAACATGATGGTGTCCTCAGCCTTGCACACTTACAACCTCCTCGCTACAACTGGCAAAAGGCCCCGCAAAGCCCATTGGATATGTGTTGGTGGCCGGCAGAAGACAAGATGCTATGAAGACTGTGCTCAGAAGTCCAGGACAATTTGCTAGTTAAAGACGGTGGGATCATTGGTTGGTTTGTTTTTTTAAAGAAGGATGTAAATACAGAAGCAGCCAGAACAGAGCTGTTATAATTACTGCTCTTCATTTCGGCTGCTGGATGACCGATGGAAGTCTGAAGACAGCCAGCTGAGTTGACCTACAAAGACCAACCTTGCTAAAATTTTAGCGATTAGACCCGACACTCCATCATGCCAGCTGTTGTGGGTGGGACAAAAGAAGAACCCGTTTAAGCAGATCACAGGCACAAGAGACGAATAGCTGTGCTTGAAGAGAGTTTATGGACGAAGCCAGGAAGCTTCTGAAGGGTTAGTAGGATCTGAGAGAGTTTCTGTTTTGTAATTAACGGAGGCGCTTGTCTTCATGTCAGGGACACATGGAGGGGCATTAGCGCATTATGTGACCTTTTGTATTTCAGCGAGAAGAATGTAAGTAATTCTTTGTATATAAAGGACAGAGTCAAACAGAGGCCAGTGTGGTTGTGTTTGCTTCATTGTAGACACTCATGAATCTAACTGCTCCTATGGCAGAGGTGGATGTTATGAAAGAGAAAAGGATTTAAGGGAAGAATAGATCTAAGGGTTTTTTAACCAGGCTACGAACAGACAGATTCATTGTAGCAAAGCAAAGGTGCCATTCTGAAATTCATCCCCAGGTTTCTGGGTGAATTACACTCGGCCTTTGACAGCACCGTGGGTAGATCGTTTCATATTGACAAGGGAATGATAATTTATACTCAAGTCCAGATTTTTGGGGTGCCCCAGTTTGATAGCCCTTGGATACAGACCAATTCCTAGATCTTTTAGGAAAACTCCCCTTGTGAATTATAAATTGTTAGTGATGGAGAATCCACCACCATCCCTGAGTAAATTGTTCCGATGGTGAATAGCCCGCACTGACAAAAATTTAAGCCTTATCTCTAGTCTGAAATAAGTTCCCTCTGGAGTCTGCAAGTTCTCAGAATTTCAAAACACTGAGACAGGCAGAAGTGGTCTCCAACCATGGCTGGAAATATTGCTTCCCCATTTTGGATGATGCTAATTGTAGTAGTTAAATGTGGTGTTGGTTGGGGAGGGGGGAGGTTAGGTGGATTTTGAGAGTCCCCTTAATTTTAATAGTCTGCTGCACCAAACACATTGCAATTCATAGAGGCCAGAAGGGACCAGTAGACCGTCTCGATCTACAAGGCCATTAAATTTCACATTTCCCCCCTAGTAACTAGTGTTGGACTAATGCATCTTCCAGGACGGCATCCAGTCTTGGCCGGGAAGACATCAAGCAATGGAGAATTCATCACTTCCCTCAGGAGTTAGTTCCACTAACTAACCCTCCCCCCGTTAAAAATTAGATCAATGTTGGGTTAGTGCTTAAGTAGGGCCCTACCAAATTCGTGGCCGTGAAAAACGTGGCATGGACTGTGAAATCTGGCTACTGTAAGGGCATCATAGCATTGCCACCCTTACTTCTGCGCTGCCTTCAGAACTGGATGGCCAGAGAGCAGTGGATAGTGGCCAGACACCCAGCTCTGAAGGCAACGCCGCCATCAGCGGTGCAGAAGTGAGGGTGGTATGGTGGGGGCGGGGGGGAGGGGGAGGTACGGTGGTGTCCCCGCCCCCCCACACCCAGAGCCAGCCATAGGCCCCTTTAAGCTCTGAGCGCTGGGGAGAAATACAGCCGAGGGCCCCTACTGTGCACCAGGCTCCAGCTGCTAGTCCCGGCTGGGCTGCGGAGGGATAGGACTTCCTCTTTCCCTGCATGGGCCACTCCTGGGGCTGGGTCAGACCCCCCTCCGCTGGCAGCGCAGAAGTAAGGGTGGCAATACCACAACCCCCCTCCAAGGGCCTTGCCACCCGCCCACAGCCCCTTTTTTGGGTCAGGACCCCCACTGTTACAATACTTCCATCTGAAATTTCATGGTTTCAGATACCATGAAATTTCAGATTTTTAAAATCCTAGGACCGTGAAATGCATCAAGACAGACCATTAATTTGGTAGGGCCCTGTGCATAAGTGTTTCCAACCCCATCGGCCCGCCCTGAAAGTGAAGATATTTTAAAATTAGGCACATATAACTGTCACAGAGCGTGGGGCAGTCAGGGCCCTGTACCCCCCACTTCCCGCAATTCACCATGCCTCTCAGCCAGCCAGTAAACCAGAAGATTTATTAGATGATAGGAATACAGGCCAAAACAGAGCTTGTAGGACCCCTCAGCGAGGACCTGTCAGTCAGGTCCATCTTGGGGGGGTAGGGAGCCCAGACCCCGATCTGGGCCTCCCTCCATTTTCCCAGCCAGTTCCAAACTGAAACTCCCTCCAGCCCCTCCTCTGGCCTTTGTCTCTTCCCTGGCCAGGAGGCCACCGGATCTCTTTGTTCTCCAACACTTTCACTTGGCACTTTGCCGGGCAGGGGCCCAGGCCACCAGTTGCCAGGAGGTCAGCCATTCTCTGTGCAGAGTGCCTCACCCCTCCCCTCTAGGGCTCTGCAACAATCACGCACCCCTGTCCCGCCACCTAGATACGTAAGAACTGCATAGGGGAAACTGAGGCACCCACCCAGTATTCAGAGAGAACACGGAGAATATTCCCACTTCGTCACAATAACAACCCTGCGCTACCTGCAGCAGACAGCATTCCATACCTAGGCAATCATAAAAGGAAACCCAGCAAACTTTACTAAGGCCTAGCCTATGCTTGAGAGCCACAATGGGTGATATTTATTGGATCAACACCAACTGTTGGAAGAAAGGAGCATTCAAACTCGTTTAATCCACCTTTTTACACTGATCGGGGGTCTCTGAGCCAGAGTTTCCCACAGCAGGTAGTTAGTGGACTGAACTCTTAGGTGTTCCTCCCCAGGACATAGCTTCGAAAGGTCGGGTGTGGTGGGAAGAATTTGCACGTACTTCCTTAGAAATCCACTTGAGACAGATCTGCTTTTCCTGCTAAAGCGGATCTACGCAATCTCACCCTAGCATAGAAACAGTAGCATTTCTACCACAATGTGACCCAGAGGTATTAACCCTAATTCAAAAAGGTTTAGCTTAGTTCATCCGGGATATTATCCAGCTGTCCCGACCCCAATCTCCTCTTGGGGTACCCTGCTCCACACCTCAGCTGTGCTTGGAGTTAGAAAGTTTTTCACTTGCTAACTAAGTCTCTTTCTCCTTGTTCTGCCCTCAGCGGCCAAGGAGAACACTTGCTCACCACCTTTCATTTACAGTGGCACACTACCAGCTTAATTAAAACTCGTTAAACACCCACCGATGATTTTAACCAAGGCTGGGTTTCCAGTCAGTGTGACCTCTGGGCAGAAGTGTTGAAGTCATGCAGACCGAGACATTGAAGGACCATGCCTGAATGCCTATTTTTAGCAGTCCAGCTAACACAGTATACCCACATGCACTTTGGCATTTTTCCACTAGTAATAGGACCTGCGTCACTGGGGAGGCGGTTGTCAACTAGCACCAGGACAACAGAGGGTGGATATGCACAAAGATGGGCCAAGAGAGTCAGTTTTACTTGTAAAACTTAGTTTAGACCAGGCTGCAAATCTGTCCTGGCTTTAATTTTTATTATGGGGGCACTGACTCCTCCCACCCGTCTCAGAAGGAATGCATCCACTGTAGGGGGTTTGCACTGGCCTAACAAGACCCGTTTAGCGTGGCCGGTAAAACTTGTGGGCAATAGGATCAGAACTGCATGGTGGCTGAAATTTGCACACTGCTCATTGTGTCTGCTGCCTACATGTATTAAGACAAAGCAGGGTAGGAATTGCACCAAATATTTGACAAGACTGTTCATGAACCAGGGCTGGGTTTGGCAAAATTGCCTCCCTTTGAAAATAAAAAGACAAGGCCGGCCCTTGTCAAAATGCTTGGTAGAGACGTTTCTGAAATGATCAAATCAAGGATTTAAGTCCCTTGAAACCAGCATCTTTTCAACACCATTGTTATGGACAAGCAGTTACCCCAGGCCTTTCGCCCACCAGAAACCGTCACTAATTCAAGTAGACCTCTCCACTAGAATTGGATGGCTTGGAAACTGCTCTCCAGTGATTTGAGGGACCAGAAAGCAGCAATGCATGGCCTGGTATTGCAATTTATGTATTGTACAGATGCTGGCATTTGAGATATTCAGTTTTATTAATGTTGCTCAAGGCCACAATCACCAGTTAGTTTGTAAAATTGGAGAATCTACAGTATTTTGAAATTTAAGCTCATCACATGGGGAGGGAAAGTAAAAAGGTTTATTGAGCTAAGACTGAAAATTTGAGATGGGGGAACAATCTGATTTAGGGTGATAAAAGTTTCTGAACTTAGAGGGATGGGAAAACTTTCTCATCAGCTTTAATTAAGTCTCATCTGTATTTCAGTGAGAAATCAACGTGAAAAGGCACTAGGCTGCACAAGCATTAGATTCAACTCTAGGCCCTGTGTCGGAGCACGAGAATTTCTCTTGGCTTGTGTATCACATTGGCAGATGCCTGCCTGGACGCCTGCCCAAGTGGTGTCTCTTGCTGAATCTCGCTCACCCAAACAAGGACTGAGCTGTCTTTTCAAGCAAGACTTTTGTCATGAAAATTGCTCCGTGCTATTAAAAACCATGCTGTCTGCGACCGCCCTGCATCACCAGAGATCAGCTTGTTTAAATGGGTCAAGTAGGGGTCTTAAGTCTGAGACCACCTCCTGTTTAGGTTGCCAGTTCAAACCCAGCCTGGCCTGGGAGCTATTAGGAGTCCTGGTGACCCCTGTGAGAAGACAGCTTGTATCAGGACTGTCTACTGTGGTTAAGATTAATTTAGACCCCTGAGAGCTCAGGGAAAAGTGGTACCCCCTCCCCACACTAAGGGTACACAGCATGCTGGCCAGACAGTGGGGGACCTCTTACCATCCACAGAAGGAGGATACAGGGTTCCTTTGGATTCTCGAACACATGCTGCTCTCCAGCAGTTTGTAGGGGGTATCAGAGCACCTTGAGAGGGAGAGTTAGCTTGACACAGGTGGGGAAACTGAGGCACAGAGACATGGAGGCCAATATTTGGAGAAAGGCATCCATAATCACAGGCCAAACTGAAGACATGTGAAAGATGATGAGCACCCGCAACTGGTCAACAGACATTCTGGGTGCTCAGCACTTGGGTGTGAATGTGTGTGTAAGGCTCACAGCACTTCCAATTGAGAGGAATGTTATGGCCACCTGGAACTTGTAAAAGATCAGCTAGTAAGACAGCCAGGCCACCTGCTCTAACCCCCTAGGCCCCAATCTTCAGCCTAGAGAGACTCCTCCCAGAGCCAGGGATGAACCCAGGAGTCCCACCTCAATCCACAGACTAGGGAAGCAAGAGGTGGACCCACGGCTGTGACAAACGCAGCTCATTTGCCCCCTTAGTAGGGCAGGAAAGACCCAGCAACATCAGGAGTCTGTGCAAATTCCTTTACTGACACCCAAACTGCACACAACGTTCGCAAAAAGTGCTCTTCAAAAAAATCAGGGGGGAAGGGAGGGAATTAACTCAAGTTTCAACAGCCAGTTTCCCTTTGAACTGAGGAAGCTGTGGGAGGGGGGAGACTAGCCCCTCAAAAAGTCTTTTTTTTTAAACTTAAAGATTGTGTGTTCTGTCCCCCCTCGGGGTTCACATTCTTGGCTTCGATCAGCAGCGAAGAGAGGGGGGACCGGGTGGAGTTTGGGGTCTCTGTGCAGTATGAGGTAACTTGGGGATACGGGCAAGATGGACACCTACAGGAGAGAGGAAAGGTGGTCAGACTCTGAAACCGAAGCCCCTATGGGGGAAAAGACCCCAACACTCAGTTGAAGAATGAGCCAAACTTAAGGTTTGTTCCACTCTGATTGGGCGAGGCCAGATCGGATACACTAGTGATCAACCCAAATCTGTACCTGATCAGATCTACAGGTTGGCTGAGCTACCAGCTGGCCACCAAGTGACAAGGGCTGGATCATTAGCTAGCAAAAGAGATCTGCTCACCCTGTCATGCCAGTCTTTCCGGATCAAGCCATTGGCACGCAACACTGTCCCCTACCTCGCCAAGTCCTTACCAGCTGGCAGATCTCTGCATCCCCTCACTGTGTGCAGGGTCATTATACCAGCAGGGCTGGAGTGGGGTCCCCCCTGGGCTCGGGCGTCGAAGTCTGGAGAGAGAGACCCCAGGTTAGTGACTACCCCGCCAGGCCTTCCTGCTTCCGGGGGGTGGCCAATGAGCTGCCGCTGGCATTGGGGTGGGGACAGGGAGAAAAAGCTCCAGCACCGCAGGCAAGGGGCTGATTTCAGGGCACACAGGAGGCCAGATTGCCCACTATGGTGCCACATTTGATGGTCCAGAGCCCACCCCATGGCAATGTGAGCCTACTGCAGGAGGCTCAAGGATAAGCTGCCATCTGCTGGTGGCTGCCTAGGGTACTTTAGAGGGGCTGTGGGCCAGCAGGAGGGGTGCCACCACCCAGCCATGATCTCCTGTCTTAACATTGCAGACTCTGGCTAATTACTCATGGGGCTTGCCATTGCCTAGGGGCACTGTGCCAGGATGGTTGGCACTAGGTGAAACCTGATTTGCAAGTCCTGACTAGCGCTCTCCTCTCATTCTTCTAGCTCCAACCACACCCTACAGCCAGGGGGCACCACGCCCGCTGTACACACACATCAGGTGGATCCAGGAAGTGCCAACTGCCAGGAGCTGCTCCCAGAGAGAGGGGAGCCATCAGAATGCCCCACAAGAATGAACTTGTTTCTGTAGAGCTGCCGCATGGCAGCGCTAGATTTTGCCACACTGTGGCACCAGGTTATACTCCCCAGTCCCGGGCACTTACATCCACAAGCTGCCGCTGGATCTCAGGCAGTGGCTGGGAGGGACCCTCCGGAGCAGGGGCAGCAGGTTTGCTGGCTTCCACTGCTGGTTCCTGAGTGGTGGCTGGGGTGCTGGCAGCAGGGGTGTCCCCACCAGCGGGGGAGCTCAGAGCAGGCTGGTCTTTGGAGGCGGTAACCGTGGGCTAGGGTGGAGAGATCATACGGCATTTCATTCACGAGTGCTTCTCGTCTGGACAGCACCTTGCTGCCAGTAGGCCTCCCTGAGCCAGCCAAGACCAGCTGCTGCTGTGCCATGTGAAACTGACCTGGGAGTTCAGGGAGGCAGAATGTAACTGCTCTGGTTGGAACATGGGGCTAGCGCCCCCTGCTGTTCTGTGGGGTGTAATCGTCAACTACGGAGTTAGGTCAACACAAGGCAGCTCACGTCACGAAAGCTTATGCTCAAACAAATTTGTTGGTCTCAAAGGTGCCACAAGTCCTCCTTTTCATTTTGCGAATACAGACCAACACAGCTGCTACTCTGAAACCTCTAATATTTCTCCAGCCAACGTAACTCCACCTCCACGAGCAGTGTCTAGTTAAGGCCGATGTAGTTAAGTCTATGCAGAACACATTGCCAGGAGAAACTGATACAAGCTCCCCTGCGGAGGACATGCCCCAACATGAGGGGCAAAGCTTAGACCCGCACGAGCAACGTAATTACTGCAGAGGCTTTATGAGGATGTAAGTTAGGTCGACTTTAATTTTGTCACAGTGCTATCAAGAGATGACTTGATTAGGGACGTGCTACTTGCTTGGGGAGAAAGTGCCAGGTACTAAGGGGCTGGACATTAAAGCCAGACAAAATTGCTATGGAAAATAAAGCATCCAGTGTGGGGAAGTAGCTACTGAATCCAACTCCCAAAGGGAAATGCAGCATTCTCTGTCTCTCAGCGGCTTCAGATCCTGACGCGCTGGCCTTTCTGGGAGACGCTGTAGTCCAGCCCAAGTTACTAGGCTCAGTACAGGCTGAAGTTTAATGACTTGTGATCGATATACCAAGTCAGAAAGATGATCCCTTCCGGCCTTAGAAATCTAAGTCAGGTGAAAGCAGGCGCTTCAGAGCGCCCTGAGCTAGGGCGTTGTCAGCGCTGACTCAGGGGAGAGCCCCACCTACCGAGTCACCCATGCTGCGCCCTGAAACACAGGGCCAACGCAGGAGCACAGGCCCAACCTTGTGTTCACTTCCTTGATCTGATAAGGTCACAGCCCAACGGGTGGGGGCTGCAGACTACTGGAAAGTCTCTGGCAGCCTGTTCCCTTCATTTGCATTGCAGCATTGTCCTGCCAGGGCTGTAAAGCCATTGCGGCTTAGTGCACGAGAAGGGCGTGGACGATTCTCCATCACTGGAGTCTTTCAATCACGGACCTCAGATCTGCTCTAGCTCAAGCGGAAGTTATTGGGCTTGACGCAGAAGTTGCTGGGCAGCATTCTGTGGCTGCAGGGAGGTCAGAATTTTCCCCTTTCCACCCCCCATCCTTCCCCAAACCAGAGTCCCGAGTGCCCTGGACCGCCAGAAACCCTGAGCCACGTCTGACTCGGTGGGAGGGGCCGGTTTAGTGCCAGTCTTATTGGCTACACTAAAATACCCACGTTTAAGACTGCCGTTAGCGCAAAGAGCCGGGATCTAAGCCTTTGCATTTTAACACTGGGGGTTCAAACGTCACTAGGTCCTTCATCTATCTCATATACTTCTCTGGCTTACGGATATGGGGGGCATTTAAGTGCTTCACTATTTTAAAGGTGTGAGAGGAAATGCCACCCCATGAGGTCAGGCCAGTGCTACAATCTCCATTAGGGAAACTGACACAGAGAAGCTAAGTGACATGCTCAAGGTCACACAAAGTTGAGCACAGTAGGATTTGAACTTAGGTCTTCCAAGTCTCAGGATGGTGTCCTAACCATTGGGAAATCATCCCTCTCAGAAAAACTCCCAAACAGCTCATTCCCATTAAGCTTAGGGTTATAGGCCCCCTACCCCAGATACATGGAGAACTTCCATTACAGCTTACAGCAGTTGAGAGAGAACCGCTGAGCAACTAAAATCTGTGGGATAAGTTCTGGGCCCCCCTGGTTTACTGCCTCCTCTAATGGCTATCCCAAAATGCACTGCAGGGCCACTCAACCCACTACTCCCCCATATGGCACACACCCCCACCCATCAGTTGCCGTGAGCCTGTCTGAGAAAGGAGTCGAGTGGCCACGGCTTTAGGAACAGAGCGCCAGCCACCAGGGAATTGCCCACCCCAGCTCTCACCTCTGCCGCTGCCGGCCGGGTGCCAGCAGTTTGCTGCCGTCTGCGCTGGAAGAAGGGCCGGTTACGCTGGCGCTGGGGTTCGGGACGGATGCCGTCTGCTGGGGCTGGCACCACTTTGGTCTCACCGTCGCCTCCTTCAGTGGTGGGTTGTTGTGGTGGGCGGGGGCGGAAGGGTCTGGATCGGGTGTGGGGGAGACGGGGGACGGAAGAAGGTTACAAGCAGGCCTCTGTAGGGCTAGGAAGTCTAACCTGGTTTGATCAGGCTCCCAGAGAACCTTTTACTAACACCACTACTCCATGCCGGGAATGTGAAAGTGTGATGGGCAGCCTAAACCTTCTGAATTAGCCAGACTTCCATTGTCTCCGTGGAGCAGCAGCTTGCCCAGAGCTGGGAACAGAACCCAGGTGTCCTGGCTGAAAATTTCTCATTGAAACTGCTGATGGAAAATGTGGTTTTGATTAAACGAAGGTATGACAAAAAAGGGATATGTTTCCCTGGAAAATGACTCTCAGAAGCCAAAGAGTTTCCAGTTCCAGAATATTTCAATTCTGAAATGTCACTGCTGTGCCTCGTGGGAATTGTAGTTTGGCTGCCTCATGTGTCCATTCCCCTCTATGGTCTGACTCCTTGGCTGAACTACATCTCCCATAATGCGCTGCCTTTTCAAAAAGCAAGACCATGGTGCATCACGGGTACTGTAGTCTGAACAGGAGCATGAGGCTCCCAAACTACAACTCCCATGATGTGCCATGGTCTTGCTTCTTGGTGAGGCAATGCATCATGGGAGAAGAGATGGTCCAGGCCTCTTGATTGAACTCCATCTTCCATGCTGCATTGTCTTGCCTCAGCAAGAAGCAAGACCATGTTGCATCATGGGAGTTGTTTGGGTGCCTCACGCTCCCAATTCCCTATGGTCTGGGCTCCCTGGCTGAAGTCCATCTCCCATGATGCATTGCCTTGCCTCACAGACATGACCAGGGTGCATCATGGGAGTTGTAGTCTGACCAGAACAGGTGTGTGAGGCACCAAAACTACGGTTCTCATGATGCACCATGGCAGCATTTCAGAATTGAAACATTTTGGTTTTCCCTCACTGAAGATACCAAATGTTCAGTGGAGTCCTTTTCTGACCAGTTCTTATCCTGATTCGAGCAAGTCTCAGCCACCTGGAATTCATTCAGTTCACACACTGCTCATCTAGACCTAAGGTTTCAGCCACCCACACAATCTAGGGGGGTTAACTGGCAGGGTGCCTAGTCTCAGGCCTTGTTGACACAAGTTGTGCCACTAACTATAACAAAGTAGTACAACCCTCCTAGTCTGGATGCAGTTATATTGGTATAAAGGTACTTCCCTCTGGGAATAGCTATACCAGTGTATAGGGGAGTAAGCTAGGCAAGTCTAGGCACCTTTAGAGCAAAGTCACACCCCAATCAAAACTTATATCCTAGTAGAAGCCCTACACAGGTAGGGTGTGGTGCTAAACAAGGCAACTCCCCAAAAGCTACATCAATGTGAAGACTGCCAGTGCTAGGATCTTATCCGCAGTGAAGACAAAGGCCTAGTGCTGTTGGGAAACCCCTATTCCCTAGAAGGCACCCAGATACAACCAGTAGGGTACGTTCTGCTCTGGCATTAAGATCCCACACCAGTTACACTGGTATTGATGCCTCCATGGCTAGGCCAATGACTGGTCTTGCGATTAGTGGGGGAGGGCACTCACGGGAATTACTTCCAACAGTTTAGAGGTCTCTTTCTTTTCCAGTGCAGCTTTGGCTATTACTCCCTGAAAAAGGGGGAGATATCTGGCCCACCTTCCATTATGAAGAGCCAAATTTAACCCACAGCTTCCAAGAGACAGTTGTTTTGGTGCATCAGGGCAAACCTCAGTTCCCAGTGTTCAAACAGCAGCTACACGCAGGATGGGAGATCCAGCTTTCAGATAGCTGGTCCCAGATCACTGCTTGGAAAGCTTGCGGATACTCATCTGCTAATCCCACTCTAGCCCTGGCAGGCTAGACAATTTCCTGTTACCATTTTCCATCCCATCCATTGATATTCTAAGCCGCTTTTCTCCTGAGCCAGCCTCAGGGCAGGCCTTGCTGCTTTCAGCTGCACGAAGGCAGGAATCAAGCTTTGATGAACTCTTCTAGGAGGATCTCCTGCTAGGAGAGCGTGGAAGTGGACAGTAACTGGGTGGAAGCGCCGTTTGCCGGCGTCTGAAGGGAACACTGGGAGGCAGCATAGAATGGCTCCCTTCGAGGTATACACAGTTTCTGACCCGAACACACACACTTACTTAAGCCGGGCTTTTTTGCTCCCGTACCTCAGGCCAGCAATAATGCTACTCCTGTGTTTACGGTGGCCTCACAAAGAAAGGCTTCAGTGTCCTCACTGGGGCAGAGATTCAGGGTGAGATTTTGATCCTTAACCCCCAGCGGAAACAGGGTGTTCAAGTCCCACCTTTGACAACCCCCACCCTTAATTTAGGAGGCAGACTGATTGCACAGGCCTGTTTTAGAGCCGGATGGGAGACTGGCCCAGTTGAGACCTCAGAACAAAATCAGGTCACAGGCAGCTTCCAGTGCCACCACAGTGGGGAAGGGACCAACTGCACAGCAAGCCAGTGAGGGAGCCCTCCATGCATTCAGCACCAAGGCAATCTCTCCCATCCACACTCCTGCCCTGCGGGGGACATCCCACTAGCCAGAAGAAGCTGGCGTCTTCACACTTACCTGCGGTATCTGGGCCGGAAGCGAGGGGCTGGTGCTCTCTCCCCAGCCTGGACTGGCGGTTGCTGGTCTCCCTCTGGCTGGGTGGCATCTTTAGGTTCTGCGCCTTCCGTGCCCTATGGCAAACACAACTCTGATCACATGATCTTGTAACACTAGCTCTCCTCTACACTAGATCAGCCTCTAAGAAGGTAGATGAACTGTGCTGGTGTCCAGGAACCCCAACATGAACTCTGCCGTCTTACAGGCCCAAATACTATCCCATAGAGCCTGGGATCAGCTAGCAGAGACCAGGCCACTTCCCCCTTACCATGCCCAGGCCTCACCTGGGCCAGCTGGGCTTGCTGCTGGATCGGAGGCCGGGGCCCACGCACGAATCTCCGGCGGAAGAAGAACGGCGGAGGACGCCTCCTGCGGGGCTGCTGCTGCTGCTGCTGCATGGTATCATCAGCTCTCTCCCCCTCGCTGACCGGCTCAGCAGCCCCTTCCACTCTGGTGGCATCCTGCGGTGGCAGCTGGGCCTGCCGGGGCCTGGGGATGAATCTGCGGAAGCGCCGGCGGTTGGGGGCGTAGCGGCTGCCTTTCACCGGCACGCCACCCGGGCCGGTGACGTTGGCCGCCTCGGCGCCCTGCAGCAGATGTGAGGAGACAAGCCCTGAGAAGGGGAAACAGACCCCTGCCCCAATCCTTGCATGCAGGGGAGCTGGCATCGGCCTGGCCTCCCTGTGCTCCGCCTCACCTTCTCTCCTTCCACAACATCGAACTCCACTGTCTCCCCGTCGCCGACGCTGCGCAGGAACTTCCGAGGGTTGTTCCTCTTGATGGCTGTCTGGGGGCAGCAGGAGAGACGAGATGGGGCTAGGTGGGTGTGTGGGTGTGTGTGTGGGGGGAGGAGGTGTCAGCTTGCCCCAGGAGATTTTGAATTTGAAGCTACTTCCCATGGTCCCTGAGGCAGATGAGAAGCAACTGCTCCTCCCACCTCAGCTCTTCAAGTGGAGGGCAACCCAATCCAGGAACAAGGGGGCCACCTGCGTGCTGGGCCTCTCCACGCTCAGAGTCAGGGCCAAGCTGTTGCTTGCCCCATGGTGCTAGAAACTGGATCGAGTCCCGCCAAAACTGAGTGGCCAAAAGGGTCATTGCCCACCTGGAAACCAAGGGCACTACCCCAGTTCCGCCCCCTCGCCCCGAACTCCCTCAACCCTGGCAGGACAGAATTGCAGCTGCTGGGCACCAGCTATCTCAGAGATCCACAGGCTCACAAGCCGCTCAGGGGTTATAATTTACTCCTCACCTCTGATCGGAGAGGTGGAGCCCCATTATCCCCATGTGCTACCGGCAAATGCTGCTTCTCAAAGAGCATGCCCGGGAACAGAATGAGAGCCTGGGAGACAGCTGTGCTCAGCGGAGGGCATGGGGAAGGCCTGGTAGATGTCTGGCATGCCAGATGCCAAACAATTCCTGAAACTTATGAGAACCACTTACTGAAACTGACCAAGGTCTTACCTGGTGCACAAACACATCCTCCTTGGTGTCATTCCTGCAGGGATGGAGAGAGTTCTGAGGGATCACGGCTCCATGCCTGGCACGGAGACGTGGCCCATACACAAATCACCAGACAAGGCCCTGCATAATCCTGCCTCTCCCTCGTTTAATGCCCACCATCCCTGTGCTTTAAGATTTCAGCTGCCAGGCTTCCCCCGCTCCGCCCTCCTCTTCCTATCCCCATACTCTCCTAGTGCCTTGCTTCAGCACTTTAGAGCAGGGAACAGATTGGGTGTGAATTTACAGTATTAGACAGCATCTGTCAAAGCCTCCAGTGTTCCCAGGTGCAGCCTTGGGTCTTTAGCAGTAAGGCCGAGACAGCACCACGATGGATCCTTAAAAGGTCTCAATCTCTTAGAATCATAGAATATCAGGGTTGGAAGGGACCTCAGGAGGTCATCTAGCCCAACCCCCTGCTCAAAGCAGGGCCAATCCCCAATTAAATCATCCCAGCCAGGGCTTTGTCAAGCCTGACCTTAAAAACTTCTAAGGAAGGAGATTCTACCACCTCCCTAGGTAACGCATTCCAGTGTTTGACCACCCTCCTAGTGAAAAAGTTTTTCCTCATATCCAACCTAAACCTCCCCCACTGCAACTTGAGACCATTACTCCTTGTCTTGCCCTCTTCTACCACTGAGAATAGTCTAGAACCATCCTCTCTGGAACCACCTCTCAGGTAGTTGAAAGCAGCTATCAAATCCCCCCTCATTCTTCTCTTCTGCAGACTAAACAATCCCAGTTCCCTCAGCCTCTCCTCATAAGTCATGTGTTCCAGACCCCTAATCATTTTTGTTGCCCTTCGCTGGACTCTCCAATTTATCCACATCCTTCCTGTAGTGTGGGGCCCAAAACTGTACACAGTACTCCAGATGAGGCCTCACCAGTGTCAAATAGAGGGGAACGATCACGTCCCTCGATCTGCTCGCTATGCCCCTACTTATACATCCCAAAATGCCATTGGCCTTCTTGGCAACAAGGGCACCCTGCTGACTCATATCCAGCTTCTCATCCACTGTCACCCCTAGGTCCTTTTCTGCAGAACTGCTGCCGAGCCATTCGGTCCCTAGTCTGTAGCGGTGCATTGGGTTCTTCCGTCCTAAGTGCAGGACCCTGCACTTATCCTTATTGAACCTCATCCGATTTCTTTTGGCCCAATCCTTCAATTTGTCTAGGTCCCTCTGTTAGGTCTGGTTTACACCTAAAACGTAGGTCAATCCAGCTCAGGGCTGTGAAAAATGTCATGCCACGGGGTGGCACAGCTCTTGCAAGTTTGAGGCAACTGCCCAGGCTGAGGGCGGCAGATCCTGGCAGCAGCAGGAGTTCAGAGAGCCCAAACCTCCAGCAGAGGGCATTGCGTCTCAGGCAACGAGAGCGATGAGAGACAGAAGTATTCAATTACAACTTGGCCGAGTGCTTAAACCTCGCACCCCACTTATTATACACCCCAGCAGAAACTGAGGCCGAAATCCTCAGCTCGGGGGGTGGGTGGTCATACTGATGCCAGTCAGGATCTGTCTACAAAGGCAATTTGCCACGGTCAGAGAGGGGTCTAGCCCAGTTGTGATACTGCAACTTGTGGCATGTTAACACAGAATCTTTTTAGGTCAGGGATCAAATCAAGACCTTTTAAGCAATTGAAGAAAACCCATTCTTCAAGCAGCAGAATATTAGCCACGAGGTGAAACTGCCCCGCCCCCAGTATTTCCATGAGGTGCTAACACTGGTTGTCATTCAGTTCGGTGCAAGACACAGAGCTCCCAAGTTATCTGCCAGCATCCTTTTGGAACCTCTGACAGTCAGCAAAGGAAGAAATAGCATTGCGGCTACCAAGGCTCATCTTCGCTGATACCTCTGTGGAGGACCGCATTAGGATCTCAGGGCTGTCAGAGAGCCCATCGCCTTTAGCCATGGAGTTTCCCCTCCCAAGATAACTTGTTTAAACATTGAGTGCTAATCCTATTGCTTAAATTTTCATCGACACCAAGGAAGCGACTTCAGTTTGATTAATTCTTTAGGTTTCAGAGTAACAGCCGTGTTAGTCTGTATTCGCAAAAAGAAAAGGAGTCCTTTTCTTTTTATTAATTCTTTAGTCACTTAGGAAAAAAACACAATGAAAAACCTGGATTCCTAGTGGAAGATGCTTTTAAAAGCCTTTTGGGTCTTAACACAAATTCTGTTCAAACCAAGTCAAAGCGCTGACCATTTTAAAAGGCAGCGCTAGACATTAAAATGTATTAACCCAGCAGTTATGTCTTATCCACCCTCTAGGATAACTGCATTTTACTTGCCTGTGAAAAGAACTCCCCCTGGTCAAAGAGGATTTTCAAAGGGGTGAAAGTGAGCTGTAGCTCACAAAAGCTTATGCTCAAATAAATTGGTTAGTCTAAGGTGCCACTAGGCCTCCTTTTCTTTTTGCAGATACAGACTAACACAGCTGCTACTCTGAAACCAATCAAAGCATAGTGAGTTAATCACTCTCCAGCCTGCCTCTAAGGTCCAGACTATGGGACCCACCTGGTTAATGTAAGGGGCTAGTTTTTCCCCACAAGAGGCTGTCTGGCCACTGGTTGGTTGAAACTGGGTCTATTTCAGTTTTAGTTTAATTATTCAGTACACACAGGTTAATTTAAAACAGCTGACCCCCAGTTCCAATTAAGTATTGTTCCTCAGAAGATTGGTTCACACATCAGAGGGGACAGGTGGTATTTACTGTGGTGGGAAGCAATTCTTACTGGGCACCGCTTCTGCCCAGCTTCCAGGCACAACCTGCAGGGCAGGGCAGAGAGATGTGTCTCTGGAGCATGTCAGACGACCACCAAAGTAGGACTTACAGTGAGAGGTTTTTACCTCTAAGCACCTCCCAAGGTGTCTCCTAAGCTCTGTGGGTTGTTCATTCAAAGAGACTTCTCACAGTTCAGCTCTGCTTGAGAAAGTCTGATCCCCAACCCACAGAGTCTTCTCCCTGCCAGCTTCCAGAGTGTGAGGACCCCAGCCTCAGCCCTGACGAGTCCCAACAGTCTAAGCAGGGGGTGGAGAGCTCACCTGTTAATAAATCCATAGCCGTTGCGAACATTGAACCACTTAACTGTGCCCAGCACCTGGGTTGCTGCAGGTGGTTTCCCAGGGAAGAAAGTTGAGAGGTTACAGGTCAGTCACCGGCAGGCAGCCCTTCCGACTGGGCAGGCAGGGAAGCACCTCTGTATAAGCTCTAAAAATCTGGGGCACTCCAGCCCCAAGGCAGAGGCCCCACACTACTCCCCCCGGAACAGGGCCAGCCTTCCCAATACACACCCCACGCCCTCCTCCCCTTCACATCTCTTCCTGCCCCATGGCCCGCCAAGTTCATAGGCTCCGATTACGAGGCCAGGCAGGACCACTGATCAGCCCACGATCTTTCCCCTCTTCATTCACACAACCCATCCCCCCTGATCCCACCACCCCTTCCCTAATGCTAGAAGCTTCCTCCCACAAACCATCCCCCTTCCAGCTCCCCTCAAAGATAATCTGTATGGAGAGGAAACAATGTGCCCCCCCATCCCTCTCGCAGCCACACCCTCATACACACACAATCATCCCGCCCTGCAGGCTCCCTCAATTTTCACCCAGTCCCCTAGAATTCCCTCCCTCCCTCCCCACTCAGACACCTGTCTCCAACACCTTCAGGTCCCAGCTTGCCTTTACATGACCCCCAGGTGCCCCTTTTCTCAACTTTGGCCTCTCCCCCCTGCCCCCCCACCACTTGGTTCCACCCACTACGCGGGTTCCAACCCACTCTTCAGATTCCCCTCAGCTCTCAGCTAGGCCACCTCCACCTCATGCCCAGGATGGATTTCGTCACAACCCACACCCTCTCTACTCAACTGAAGAACTGCTTAGCCCCACCTCACCTGATTTGGAATCCGTTTAACCCCGCCCCCAATGTAGTGGGCTCCACACCACCCCCTGCTGCTCCAGCTTGGTTTAACCCCTCCCTTAAGAGCCAATGATGCACACCACCTACTCCCCCTAGGACATGCTTGGCCCCACCCACTGGGCCCCACCCTCCCCTTAGATGCACTTGGCTCCACCTCCCCCAGGACACACTTGACCTCCCCATTACACCCCCCCATCCTTTCCCCTCCTTTGGGCAGCAATTGGCCCCACCCAAAGGACACCACCCAATACCCCACCCCTGGACAGCACTTGGCCCCAAACCTGCCCCCAAACCCCACCCCAAAACACACTTGGCCCCACCCACTATCCCAGCCCCCTCCTCTCCCTGAGTACACACTTGGCCCCACCCCAAGCCTGCCCCAGGACACACTTGGCCCTGCCCACTATCCCAGCTCCCCTAAGGAGACACTTGGCCCCTCCCCTCGGCAAGCCCCACCCCCAGGACACGCTTGGGCCCACCCACTATCCCAGCCCCCTCCTCTGCCTCAGGGTGTGCTTGGCCCCGCCCTTAGGACATGTGTGGCCCCACCCCTCCCCAAGCCCCACCCCGAGGCACTCTTGGCCCCACCCACTACCCCAGCCCCCTCCTCTCCCCGAGGACACACTTGGCCCTGCCCACTGTCCCAGCGGCCCCCACTTCTCCCTCAGGACACACTTGGCCCCTCCCCTCCCAAGCCCCGCCCCTAAGGACACGCTTGGCCCCGCTCCTGGCCCAGCACGCGCCCGGCCCAAGGCCCCGCCCCTTCTCCTCACCTCCCGCAAGGCGCCCGGCCCCGCCCCCGCCTCGAGGCCCCGCCCCCCTCAACAGCCGCCCCGCCCTCGAGGCCCCGCCCCTCCGTCTCACCCAGGACGCGCTTGGCCGCCTGGCCGCGGGCCGGGGCGGGCGCGGGGCCCGGGGCGGCCCCGCCCGGGCCGGGCTTGGCCGGCTCCCCCGCGGGGCTCTCCCCGGCGCCGGCGCCGGCCCCGCTCTCCGCCTCACTCAGCATCCCCGCCGCCGCTCCTCAGCCGCCGCCGCCGCCGCCTCGCGCCGCCGGCCCCGCCCTGCCGCTGCCTCGCGCCGCCCAATCGGCAACCGCCCCGCGCGCGCGCGCCGCCCAATCGGCGGCCCGGCTTTTATCCCCGCCCGCGCGCCGCGCCCTCGCGCCCGGCCCCGATTGGGCCTCGCCCACCCCCGCGCTCCCATTGGCCCGCGGGGTTCGTCCCCGGCCGTTGTGCGGCGGGCCGCGCACGCCGCCTGCCGGCCCACGTGGGGCCAGGAGGTGCGACGCTGGCCCGAGCGCGGGGCGTGGGGGGAGGCGCCCAGCGGCTCGGGCCGGCATATATTTGCATACTGATGAGGCTATTTGCATATAATCGGGTCGCGAGCCCTCTGGTTGGGTATTTTGCGTCTGGTTGCGTCGAGGTCCTGTTCCTACAGGTGCGTATATTTACATATTTTACATCTATTTGCATAGTCTATTTGCATATATTGACAGGTGTTTGCACATTCTAGCTGCATATCTCACATATATTTACATATGGTTGCATAGTCTATTTGCATATCTTACATATATTTTCATAATCTAGGCGCACAGTTTACATATATTTGCATACGTTTGCATATATTTGCATGGCGCATACCATTCCTCCTGGGGGGTGGTCATTATTTGCATATAGTTTTGCTGTGGGATCTGGTCCTCTATGTGCCTGTATTTGCATATATTTGCATTGCGAGCTCTGTACCTCTAGCTGTGTATTTTTGCCCTGATTCCTTATTCCTCTATTTGCATGGCTGGCTCTATTCACCTCTATTTCCATAACGTTGCCTATTTTTGCATAAATTTGCATGTATTTGCATACGTTGGGTGCCACTCCTTTATTACGTCTAGTCGCATGCTTCTGCTCGCTCTTGGTCCACGTGCGTGTATTTGCATTTATTTGCATAGAAGTCCCCATTGGCTTAATCCCCTGCGCGCATTTATTTGCAAATCGTTTCATTGTTGGGTCACATTCCTCCATGGGCACGTATTAGCATATTCCTGGAACCGTTTCCAAATCATTGCATACCCGTTCCATTTCTGCTTGCCCTTCCCCATCCGTATATTAGCATAGATAGCATATATTTGCATATATTTTCATCAGCGGTGTTATCCCTCCACAAACATACATTTGCGGACTTTGCATCTATTTGTGTATGGTCCGTTACATTTGCATATAATGTAATTGCCGGCTTTATCCCGGTGACTGCATACATTTATTTGCATGTATTATCCTATGTATTGTTCTGCTATGAATGATGGTCATCTGGTTTGACCTCTCAAGACGACAAGCCGTCGTAAGAGCTTTTAACAGCCCGTCCTGATTTGCAAACTGCCCGTGCCGGAAAATTCATCACAGATCTTGGCAAAGGCTTTAATTAAAAATTGCATCTTATTTCCAGGCTGAGTTTGTCTAGCTTCAACTTCCAGTCACTGGCTCACGGTAGACCCTTAATCAGCGCCATAGTGCATAGTCGAGTATTCATTGTATTGTGTTTGGTTGTCAGCATTTCTGTGGCAATGGCATGAAACGATACTCCAGGCTGGCCACAGTGTGCCGATATTTGCAAATGCGAGGCTCGGCGTAGCTTCGCTTTGGACACTTGTGTCAGTGGTATTATTTGTATGCTTCAAATTAAGTGTGTGTTTATGTGTTAGCAGGTGTTAACAGCGGCTGCTCCCCACCCCAGAAGTGGCTGCATCTCAGCAGGGGGTGAGGGATCCCTGAATAAATATCTGTGCCACCCTAGAGGTGGGGACATCTCAGCAGCGGGTGAGTGATGCCTGAATAAACAGCGGTGCCAATCCAGAGGTGGCTGCATCTCAGCGCCGGGCAAGTATCCCTGTATAAACAGCCAGCCCACCCCTGAGCTGGCTGCCCCTCAGCATTGGGCCATAGATTCCCGTATCAATAGCTGTCTCCGCCCCAGAGCTGGCTGCCCCTCAGCGTTGGGCCATAGATCCCCGTATCAATAGCTGTCTCCGCCCCAGAGCTGGCTGCATCTCAGCGTTGGGCCATAGATCCCCGTATCAATAGCTGTCTCCGCCCCAGAGCTGGCTGCATCTCAGCGTTGGCCATAGATCCCGGTATCAATAGCTGTCTCCGCCCCAGAGCTGGCTGCATCTCAGCGTTGGGCCATAGATCCCCGTATCAATAGCTGTCTCCGCCCCAGAGCTGGCTGCCCCATAGCGTTGGGCCATAGATCTCCGTATCAATAGCTGTCTCCGCCCCAGAGCTGGCTGCATCTCAGCGTTGGGCCATAGATCCCCGTATCAATAGCTGTCTCCCCCCCAGAGCTGGCTGCCCCTCAGCGTTGGGCCATAGATCCCCGTATCAATAGCTGTCTCCGCCCCAGAGCTGGCTGCATCTCAGCGTTGGGCCATAGATCCCCGTATCAATAGCTGTTTCGCCCCAGAGCTGGCTGCATCTCAGCGTTGGGCCATAGATCCCGGTATCAATAGCTGTCTCCGCCCCAGAGCTGGCTGCATCTCAGCGTTGGGCCATAGATCCCCGTATCAATAGCTGTTTCCGCCCAGAGCTGGCTGCATCTCAGCGTTGGGCCATAGATCCCCGTATCAATAGCTGTCTCCGCCCCAGAGCTGGCTGCCCCTCAGCGTTGGGTCATAGATCCCCGTATCAATAGCTGTTTCCGCCCCAGAGCTGGCTGCATCTCAGCGTTGGGCCATAGATCCCGGTATCAATAGCTGTCTCCGCCCCAGAGCTTGCTGCATCTCAGCGCTGGGCCATAGATCCCCGTATCAATAGCTGTCTTCCCCCCCCAGAGCTGGCTGCATCTCAGTGTTGGGCCATAGATCCCCGTATCAATAGCTGTCTCCCCCCCCAGAGCTGGCTGCATCTCAGCGTTGGTCATAGATCCCGTATCAATAGCTGTCTCCCCCCAGAGCTGGCTGCATCTCAGCGTTGGGCCATAGATCCCCGTATCAATAGCTGTCTCTGCCCCAGAGCTGGCTGCCCCTCAGCGTTGGGCCATAGATCCCGGTATCAATAGCTGTCTCCCCCCCAGAGCTGGCTGCCCCTCAGCGTTGGGCCATAGATCCCCGTATCAATAGCTGTCTCCGCCCCAGAGCTGGCTGCATCTCAGCGTTGGGCCATAGATCCCCGTATCAATAGCTGTTTCCGCCCCAGAGCTGGCTGCATCTCAGCGTTGGGCCATAGATCCCGGTATCAATAGCTGTCTCCGCCCCAGAGCTGGCTGCATCTCAGCGTTGGGCCATAGATCCCCGTATCAATAGCTGTTCCGCCCAGAGCTGGCTGCATCTCAGCGTTGGGCCATAGATCCCCGTATCAATAGCTGTCTCCGCCCCAGAGCTGGCTGCCCTCAGCGTTGGGTCATAGATCCCCGTATCAATAGCTGTTTCCGCCCCAGAGCTGGCTGCATCTCAGCGTTGGGCCATAGATCCCGGTATCAATAGCTGTCTCCGCCCCAGAGCTGCTGCATCTCAGCGCTGGGCCATAGATCCCCGTATCAATAGCTGTCTTCCCCCCCCAGAGCTGGCTGCATCTCAGTGTTGGGCCATAGATCCCGTATCAATAGCTGTCTCCCCCCCCAGAGCTGGCTGCATCTCAGCGTTGGTCATAGATCCCGTATCAATAGCTGTCTCCCCCCAGAGCTGGCTGCATCTCAGCGTTGGGCCATAGATCCCCGTATCAATAGCTGTCTCTGCCCCAGAGCTGGCTGCCCTCAGCGTTGGGCCATAGATCCCGGTATCAATAGCTGTCCTCCCCCCAGAGCTGGCTGCATCTCAGCGTTGGGCCATAGATCCCGGTATCAATAGCTGTCTCCCCCCTAGAGCTGGCTGCCCCTCAGCGTTGGGCCATAGATCCCCGTATCAATAGCTGTCTCCGCCCCAGAGCTGGATGCCCATCAGCGTTGGGTCATAGATCTCCGTATCAATAGCTGTCTCCGCCCCAGAGCTGGCTGCATCTCAGCGTTGGGCCATAGATCCCCGTATCAATAGCTGTCTCCCCCCCAGAGCTGGCTGCCCCTCAGCGTTGGGCCATAGATCCCCGTATCAATAGCTGTCTCCGCCCCAGAGCTGGCTGCATCTCAGCGTTGGGCCATAGATCCCCGTATCAATAGCTGTTTCCGCCCAGAGCTGGCTGCATCTCAGCGTTGGGCCATAGATCCCGGTATCAATAGCTGTCTCCGCCCCAGAGCTGGCTGCATCTCAGCGTTGGGCCATAGATCCCCGTATCAATAGCGTTTCCCGCCCCAGAGCTGGCTGCATCTCAGCGTTGGGCCATAGATCCCACTGGCTGCATCTCAGCGTTGGGCCATAGATCCCCGTATCAATAGCTGTCTCCGCCCCAGAGCTGGCTGCCCCTCAGCGTTGGGTCATAGATCCCCGTATCAATAGCTGTTTCCGCCCCAGAGCTGGCTGCATCTCAGCGTTGGGCCATAGATCCCCGGTATCAATAGCTGTCCTCCGCCCCAGAGCTGCTGCATCTCAGCGCTGGGCCATAGATCCCCGTATCAATAGCTGTCTTCCCCCCCCCAGAGCTGGCTGCATCTCAGTGTTGGGCCATAGATCCCCCGTTATCAATAGCTGTCTCCCCCCCCAGAGCTGGCTGCATCTCAGCGTTGGTCATAGATCCCGTATCAATAGCTGTCTCTCCCCCCAGAGCTGGCTGCATCTCAGCGTTGGGGCCATAGATCCCCGTATCAATAGCTGTCTCTGCCCCCAGAGCTGGCTGCCCCTCAGCGTTGGGCCATAGATCCCGGTATCAATAGCTGTCTCCCCCCCAGAGCTGGCTGCCCCTCAGCGTTGGGCCATAGATCCCCGTATCAATAGCTGTCTCCGCCCCAGAGCTGGCTGCATCTCAGCGTTGGGCCATAGATCCCCGTATCAATAGCTGTTTCCGCCCCAGAGCTGGCTGCATCTCAGCGTTGGGCCATAGATCCCGGTATCAATAGCTGTCTCCGCCCCAGAGCTGGCTGCATCTCAGCGTTGGGCCATAGATCCCCGTATCAATAGCTGTTTCCGCCCCAGAGCTGGCTGCATCTCAGCGTTGGGCCATAGATCCCCGTATCAATAGCTGTCTCCGCCCCAGAGCTGGCTGCCCCTCAGCGTTGGGTCATAGATCCCCGTATCAATAGCTGTTTCCGCCCCAGAGCTGGCTGCATCTCAGCGTTGGGCCATAGATCCCGGTATCAATAGCTGTCTCCGCCCCAGAGCTGCTGCATCTCAGCGCTGGGCCATAGATCCCCGTATCAATAGCTGTCTTCCCCCCCCAGAGCTGGCTGCATCTCAGTGTTGGGCCATAGATCCCCGTATCAATAGCTGTCTCCCCCCCCAGAGCTGGCTGCATCTCAGCGTTGGTCATAGATCCCGTATCAATAGCTGTCTCCCCCCAGAGCTGGCTGCATCTCAGCGTTGGGCCATAGATCCCCGTATCAATAGCTGTCTCTGCCCCAGAGCTGGCTGCCCCTCAGCGTTGGGCCATAGATCCCGGTATCAATAGCTGTCTCCCCCCAGAGCTGGCTGCATCTCAGCGTTGGGCCATAGATCCCGGTATCAATAGCTGTCTCCGCCCCAGAGCTGGATGCCCATCAGCGTTGGGTCATAGATCTCCGTATCAATAGCTGTTTCCGCCCCAGAGCTGGCTGCATCTCAGCGTTGGGCCATAGATCCCGTATCAATAGCTGTCTCCCCCCCCAGAGCTGGCTGCCCCATAGCGTTGGTCATAGATCCCGTATCAATAGCTGTCTCCCCCCCCCAGAGCTGGCTTCATCTCAGCAGCAGATGCGGGATCTCTGCAGGTTATATCCAACAGATTTCATCCTGTGACATCTGTCACCCACTCATCCATCCGCAAAGATGGTCTTTTACTGTACCCCCCCCCATTGTTCTTCATCTGTTTTAGATTACTAACCATTTGGGACACGGGGACAGACTGTATCTTCACATGTGTTTGCACAGCACAATGCAGGGCGCTCGGGTATCGTAAGGACGAAATCATCTTAATAATTCCCCCTGTGCTAAAATGCAGCTGCTTCTGGGCTGGGGCACAACAGCTGCATATATAGGGCGCCTGCCAGAGGCCGCCGCCTCTGGGGCGGGGCAGCTGTTCGTAAAAAGATCTTTTGTGCGGCCCTGAGATGCAGCCACCTCTGGGGCGGGGCAGCTGTTCGTAAAAAGATCTTTTGTGCGGCCCTGAGATGCAGCCACCTCTGGGGCGGGACATCTGTTTGTTTAACAGCCCGCAACAACAGTTTTGGAAAGGGAGCGGAAGGTCCACGCCCCTCGCTTGTTCCCGATCCTCGCTCGCTCGCTTTTGCTCCAGGCAGCAGGTGCGCTGATCCTTTTGCCAAGTCACAACATCCAGGCAGATCAAAATCCAGCCCGGCTTCCTTTAATCATTGACAAAGGAGGTTGTGTTGCCGTGTGGGTGCAGAGCTGGACTTGAAACCCTTCGCCGCCCCCTTCCACCTGCCTTCCGTCTCTCTCACACTGATCCTCTCCAGCAGGGGGCTCCACACACACACACACACACACACACACACTGATCCTCTCCAGCAGGGGGCTCCGCACACACACACACACACACACACACACTGATCCTCTCCAGCAGGGGGCTCCGCACACACACACACTCACACACACACACACACAGAAACACACGCACACACACACACACTGATCCTCTCCAGCAGGGGGCTCCGCACACACACACAGAAACACACGCACA